>NW_024429192.1:4617682-4845182 GCF_017639785.1 Mesocricetus auratus | reverse complement strand
TAAGCAAGAGGCTAACACAGTCTTGTCTGTGGATCAGCAGCAACTAATATGACCACAGCGTGCTCAGCTAAACATAGCCCTCTGCCAAAATAGTATGTTATCTGCATAAGGGATGGATTCCATCTTCCATTGGTCCCTCCATCCGTCCGTCTGTCCGTCCATCCATCCATCCATTCCTCTTTTCATGCCCACCTGTTGGAACCAGCAGCTCCAGCCACCAGGAGAAACAGGCAATGCCTGCTATATCTACCCATTACATCTACCAACCACTTTATTCCTCCATAACTTTTCCTGGTATTGGAGTGTTTAATTGTGCGTGTGAGTATGTGTTTTAGATGGACAGAAAGGTTAATTCTGTGATCTCATGACATAGATACTTGAACTTGACTTGGTTGCACTGACAGTAGAAGGTACAAATCCCAGAATCTTTTGTGTTTTTACATACCCCCTCTGTCTCTGTCTCTGTCTGTCTCTCTCTGTCTCTGTCTCTCTCTGTCTCTGTCTCTCTCTCTCTCTCTCTCTTACAGGCAACTTGATCATCACTAAAATCAGGCTGATGTTTCTACTTATGTTTACCTAAGTGTTTAGATCTAATTTATAAATTTTTATAAATCTCTTCAATTCCTTTGAAAACAAACTTTCAATTTTTTTATGAGATGCATGCAATGTCCTAGTGACTTCCCATGTTACAATTCCTATTTCATTTATTTGTTCAGTGTATGTGTATGTGTGTACTCATGTGCACATGCAGGTGTGCATGTATGTTCTACTGTGGGCTTGTGCATGCCATGGTGTGCATGTGGAGGCCAGAGGACAGGGCAGCTCTTTCTCTCCACCCTGTTGAAGCAGGCTCACTTGTTTCTGAGTCTGCCCTGCAGTGTTATGACCAGCTGGCCAGCATGCATCTCTCTCTCTCTCTGTCTTTCTGCCTCTTTCTGTCTCTCTCTCTGTCTCTGTCTCTCTCTCTGTCTATCTCTCTGTCTCTGTCTCTCTCTGTCTCTCTCTGTCTCTGTCTCTCTCTCTTCTCTTTCTATCTCTCTCTCTGTCTCTGTCTCTCTCTGTCTCTCTCTCTCCTCTTTCTATCTCTCTTCTCTTTCTATCTCTCTCTCTGTCTCTGTCTCTCTCTGTCTCTCTCTCTTCTCTTTCTATCTCTCTCTGTCTCTCTCTCTTCTCTTTCTCTCTCTCTCTCTCTGTCTCTCTCTGTCTCTGTCTCTCTCTGTCTCTGTCTCTCTCTCTCTCTGCCTCCCATCCTCTCTGCAGGAGTGGTGGGGTTATAGTTATGAACCAACCAATTCATTTGCTTTTTACATGGATTCTGGGAATCGAATTCAGGTCATAAGGCTTATTATACAGCTAATGTCCTTCCCCACAGAGCCGCCCCCAGCTCCACACTTACTGTTAAGATGGTGCTTTCGTCTGCCATTGCCCTTTCCTACGCCCTTATCCTATCCGCTTTCCTTCCTCGATGCTTCCATCTCTCTGCAGGAGTGAAGAGGTGGACTAACTATCCACACAACGACATCTGCTCCAAGTAGATCTGTGTGTGATGAGTGGGGAAGCTTTGCCACTGATGAAGTACAGCTGCTCAAGGAAACTTCAGGCGATGGAGAGGTGAAGGTGTGGAGTGGAAGGCACAAAAATTTAATCTAGGAAGAAAACGCAGAAGGCTTCAACTACAAATAGTGTAATACGGTGTGGTGTCTTTCAGCTGCAAACACAGGGCTGATATTCAGGTCCAAGCCCCAGCCCCCGTGAGCTGAGCCCCCGTGAGCTGAGCCCCCGTGAGCTGAGCCACCGTGAGTCTTCTTGTCTTGAGAGAATCATGTTCCTTCCCTGCTCCTCATTTCTCCTTCTGGAAAGCGAGGCAGAGGGAACATGCAACCGTTTGGACATGATTTACACAGGCGAGGCCCTCAGACTGCTGTGAATGATGGGAAACAGGGGACAATGTTCCTCAGTTTGCTCAGGACATGGACAAAGAGGTCACCCTAGAGAGAAAGAAGCCACCCTCCCCTGTCCACCCCGGGGAAAACATATCCCACCCCATCTCCAGAAAACACAAAGAAGCCATCTCCATTTTTTGTTTTGTTTTGTTTTTTTGAGACAGGGTTTCTCTGTATTGTTTTGGAGGCTGTCTTGGAAGTCGCTCTGTAGACCAGGCTGGCCTTGAACTCACAGAGATCCTCCTGCCTCTGCTTCCCGAGTGCTGGGATTAAAGGCGTGTGCCACTAATGCCCGGCTCCATCTCCAATTTTTGGTTTCTCACACGAGGCTTAGACTCTTTTCTTTGTCATCCCAACCTTCTGCTGACGGGTAGTTTTGATCTCTGCATCAGAGTTGCTCAGCGTTTGCTTTAAGCTGAGCATCAGGTTCTACGATCTCTAAGGTCACCCGACGCTGAGCCCCAGTACCTGGCCCACCTCCTTCTGATTCCGCCCTCTGTTTCAGCATCACCCAGCTGTGCCTGGCACAGACACACTCTGACTGTGGGGACCATTGGTGAGCGACATCAGTCCCTACTGAGGGAAGGAACAGGCAGAGCTGGGAGGGTCGCACTGTGTGGTTTGGGCATGATTTGAGTGCGGCCCCTAAGCCCTCCTGTGCTAGACGTTTGTTCCCTGGTGTGGAGATGTGGGGGGAGCTTTAGGAGGCGGGGACTAGTGGGAAATGATTAGGTCACTGGGCAACACCCTTGGAAACGATGCAGGCAGAATGAGAGAGGCCTCTGGAGAGTGGGTTGTCATAAGGCGGTGGCTGTAACTTTTCCCCTTTCTGCTTCCCCGTTGAGCTACAATGATGCATGGATAGGGATGGCCCTCCCCAGACTCTGCCCAGATAGGGATGCTGCCTGATCGTGGACCTCTGGCCTCCCAAACTGTAGCTAAATAATCTTCTCATTGTAAGTATCCAGCTTCAGGTATTTTGTTACAGAGACAGAAAGCAAACTGATACATACTCTGTGGGAAGATAGTTGAATTTCGTAAGACACCTCTGTATGGATGACCACTCTGTCCCTCCTGCTCTATCCAGTCCTGTTTTGAGGAACTCCATGGTGCTGGGATTCTTTTCTCGTGTGGATAGCTCAGAGTCCTTTGGAATCAAGCACTTAGCTCCTTTGACTTTTCCCAAATATTCTTTATATGATGCCCTTGAATGATTCACGGGAGCTCAGGAGAATATGTTGGAAGGTGGCTTGGAAAGGGGTAAAAAGTGGCTTTGAGGATAAGGATCTTTGACATTCGTACACCAATCAACGTAAGAGGTGTTTCATAAACACCACATGCTTAACAGATGCTACCCGGTGACTTCTGTGTCACCTAAGTGGGTGGTGGCTGTGTAGACATTAAATGTAGGTTGAAAACATTTTGCAGCGACGGACTAAGCCCCGCAAAAGGGACCCTTTGGAAGCCTTGAGGGAGGGCTCAGAGTAAACTAGAGGGGCAGTCGGGACAGACTTCCTTGCTTGTGCAACCACAAGGCCTAGAGAGAGCTTTGTGTGCTGGCGTCTGTGTGGCTGTGCACCGCACGGGGGTGGCGAGTATGTGCTGGCCTTGCCAGAGTAGGTGGCTGTCTCGGTCAGGGTTTCTGTTGCTGCGATGAATGAAACACCGTGACCACAGCAGCTCGGGGAGGGAAGGGTTTATTCCTCGTGCACTTCCACACACTGCTCATCATTGAAGGAAGTGAGGGCAGGGTCTCAAACAGGGCAGCAACCTGGAGGCAGGGGCTGACACAGAGGCCGTGGAGGGTGCTGCTCACTGGCTTGCTCCTCATGGCTTGCTCAGGCTGCTGTCTTCTAGAACCCAGGACCACCATATCAGGGATGGCCCCACCCACCATGGGTTGGGCCCTCCCCCATCAATAACTAATTGAGAAAATGGCCTACAGGGTTGCCTACAGTCAGATGTTATGGAAGCATTTTCTTAATTGAGGCTCTCTCTTCTCAGATGACTCAGCCTGATTCAAATTGACATAAAATTGTCTAGCACAGTTGCTAGCACACGGAGAATGGAGGCCGTGGAGTTGGGTACTGGGTGTCACACATCTATGTTAACCCCGGGGCACTGGGCCCATGGTGGAGTCTGTTTCAGAGCCCTGGTCTCCAGCTTACCCCTTTATGAGGTTTTCGGGACTATCTAACACATGTAACATATCAGGGAAGTCCAGAGACTGGGATATATCCCACACTCATTAAACCTCCTGCTACTGCAGTGTTCCCCAACTGCAGCCGAGAGGGTGCGAGGCCTCACGTGTTCTTCCGAGGTCCGGGTGCAGGCACCCAGGGTGAGCTGGCTTCAGTGTCTAGCGCTGCCATGTTACATTTGAAATTTGTACAGAAACCAGCGCGCAAAGGTCCCTGGGGAGAACGGGGCGGGGAGGGGCGAAGCGCGTGGTGGGTTGCGCGCAGACTAGAGGCAGGCTGCCGGGGAAACGCCTTTCCAGCCCTGTCAGTCGCGAGCAGTTTCCAAACGTTGACATGACGCGGGATAGCAATACACTATAAAGGACCCGCGGAAGACCGGAAAATCGCAAACACTCCCTGCAAAAGCCGAGTCCCCCTCAGGCTACCCATGCCTTAGAAGCAAAAATCCACAGCCCTCCCCGAATCCCAGGGTCTGGCAGTGACCGACAACAAGGAGCCCATGAGTGGCCGTCATCCCCAGACTCAACGTAGCATCCTCACACCAAACATCCCATCAAGGCTTTCTCTGGTTTTTCTCCATAGGAAGGACGTTGCCTTTGCCTCCCTCGTGGGTTTGCACGGCCGGCCCACATGGAGAGTCAAGGCCCATTTCTTCCTCTCTGGTGGATGAGCTATTGCTGCTGGGAGCAACCGATGAGGTCAGGGGAAGGCGTTCTATCAGCCGAAGTACAAAACGAACGCACAGGGGAGCCCCCGGTGCATTCTGGGACGCAAGGCAGAACCCAGCCGACGGGGATGCTAATGTTCTGCTTTTGTCAATGGAAACCAGATGCCGGGACTGGCTCTGGAGCCCTGAGAATCTTCCCGAGTGAGCCGCCACATGGCAGTATCGGAAAGCTGGTGTGCCCGTGGGTGAGGTAGGGAGCCATGTGTGGGTGAGGGCTGGTTCCCGTATTGTCTTTGGCATGGCTCATGGAAAAGTCAGAGAGAACGAATTTCAGATGATGGGTCGAGACTCCAGATCTGAAACACATTTACTCCATCCTGGAGGTCTCCTGCATTCGTAGAAATAATTTTGATAACTTGAACTCTGGTCCCATTTTGCAGGTATATTACCCGTGGAGCTCCATGCAAAAATAGTTTTATTTCAGGCATTTGCCTCTGTGCGCTGAATCTTTTGGATTTTTGTCCAGTTATGGGGGAAGTTAAAACTGGTGGTAGATGACTCCCCTAATTTCCGTTTTGTTTTCCCTTTCTTTCCTGGTTGTGCAGAGTCCAGGAACTGGCACTTACGCAGTGGTCAGGGTGGGATCTCTGTCCAGGTGACTCTTTCCTCTGGTTCTAATTTTAGCTTAACAGTAAACACATGTCAAGTGCTTGACATGTGTGTGGCTGATGCATGGAAATGTGGAAATAACAGATTGTTTGATGGCAAAACATAGGAAATTATGCAGATGGAAGACTGTTCATCCACAGGGGCAGAGCATAGATACTCTGTGTGTGTGGTGTGGTGTGTGGTATGTGTGCATATGTGTGTGTGAAAGAGAGAGATGTGGTGTGTGTGTGTGAGAGAGAGATGTGGTATGTGTGCATGTTTGAGTGGTGTGTGTGTGTGTGTGTGTGAGTGTGTGTAGGACCAAGGACAGCCTGAAGAGTCTTTCCTCAGGAGTCTTTCCCCTTGGTTTCTGAAACAGAGTCTCTCGTGGACTGGAGTTCTCTGAGTAGGTAGGTGGCTGGTCAAGTCTCTGGGGTTAAAAACACACCACCATGAGCCTGGCTGTTTTACAAGGGTTCTGAAGTGAGAACACAGATCCTCACACTAGCAGAGTAAGCATTTTACAGACTGAGCTGTTTCCCCAGCCACATGATGACTACTTTGTAAGGACATGGAACTTTTGGAAAGGGAGCTGGTACCCAACCTGAATCAGGAGGAAGAGTACAAACATCACTGCATGAAGCGCTTCCAACAGCCCCTTGGGTGAACATGGTTATGCGGGTTGACTTCTTATGGCAGATATTTAGTTTTTAATTTTTAAGATGCTGAAGCATTATCAGTTTTGTTATGAACCTTCTACCCCAGAGCTTCCATCCGGTCAAGTTTCAAAGGGGAAGCCATGTGCCTGCTGGTGCCGTACAAGCCCTTGAACTTCTCAGAATCACACAGTGTCTCCCTTCCCATAAAGCTTGCACTGTGCACCAGTAAATCTGACTCTTTGATACCTTTATTTAAGAGGTCTCTACAATTAGGACCCAAGCAAGCCACCCGGATGAACATGTCCAGATGGTTATAAAAATAGAAAGCTGATCCAGGCATTTCAGACGCAACTGTGTCAGCCTCACAGCACTTACACAAACGTGGCCGACCAGTGTGCTCTCTGGGACCTCAGTTCTCAGTCACCTTTGGCACAGAATGCCCAGAAGGTGGCTCACATTGTATGGATGACTTCTGAAGATCATCACATGCATCGTATTTTGGTATAAAAACAGAATCACAAGGGCCGAGGATGAAGCTCATTGGTACAGTGCCTGCCTTGAAAGAACCAGGTTTTGAGTTTGATCCCCAGAGCTCATGTTTACAAAAAGTAGGGCGAAGTGGTGTGTGCTTGCAATCCCAGCGCTGGGGAGGAAGAGAAAGGCGGATTCCTGGGGTGTGGTTGTGAACAGTGAGAGACTGTCCCTAAAATTAAGACGGGCAACATCTAAGGAACAATGGGTGAGTGTGTTCTCTTGCTTCTGCAGGTATAAATGTTGAGACCCAAAGTTACAAAAATGTCTCTGATCTGCAGGCCCCTTGCCCAAGGACAGATAGTTTCTGAAATTCTGGAGGCTACTTTTTCTGGGGAAAAAAACTAGTCACTTGGTTTTCACTCCCCTAAACGAGTTTGTTTGAGGCATCTCACTGGATGTGCTTGATCACACGTGGGCAGGAGGTTCACAGGCAGGAAATATGTTAGTATGTATACTTGCTCCTGATTGGATGTAGGCTAGAGGTACATCAGGATGCATGCATGTCTCTGATTGGACCTGGTGGGAAATGAAATGAATTATAGGGTTTTTTTGTTTGTTTGTTTTTGTTTGTTTCAGAGTTTCTCTGTGGCTTTGAGCCTGTCCTGTAAATAGCTCTACAAACGAGGCTGGCCTTGAACTCACAGAGATCTGCCTGTCTCTGCCTCCTAACTGCTGGGATTAATTGCATGCGCCCCCACTACCTGATAGGTTTTCCTTCCTAAGCCACTGCAAACCATGACTCGGGACCATTTCCCAGGAATCTGGGTATGCACCTGGCCAGAGCCCATCCACCTGGCCAATATCTAATTAAAGCTCGCTTCAAATTTGGCTTCAAACTGTGGTAGTGTTCTTAATCTCGGTCAGTGGGATTAATAGTGTAAACACATGTGTGAATGTGTGCCAGCACACATGTGTACAGCCAAACATGCATGAATACATACACACATACGGAGTAAAAACATAATCACGAGAAAGGACCCCCGTCCTATGGGCAGAGGGGAGCCTTCTTCACCGTGGGGCCTCTCTGGTACATTGGTTGTTGAGGAATCACAGCTGTTCTCCCGGGGTCCTGGGAAGAGGCTGCCGTCTCCCCCATTTTCTCTGAGAGCCACTCAGTCCATATCTCCATGTCTTTTCATGTTCACCAAGTCAAGCTGCAGTCACTCCTCACTCCTCCCAGGCCGGCTGTGTCTCGTCCATAGACACGGCGGCCACGGAGTGGACAGTAGGAAGACCAAGCTTCAGAAAGACTCTTCCTGCCTGGGGGAAGCTCAGGGCAGGGAAGCTCCAAGCATACGGTGGGCCTGCGGCCAGGGCTGGAGATGGCTCTTAGCTTCTTCCCATCTACTTAGAAGACTATGGAAATGCCTCCCGGGAGAGGGCAGACAGGACAAAAGCAGACGGTGTGTTGTAACACAGGGAGCCATGTGTTTAAACTGGACCCTGAAGATCTCTGCCCTTTGCCCCGGGCTTCTGGGAAATGATGCCTATGCCTTGGGAATATCAAGCCTGCTAGGAGTAGCTTTGTCTGCCTGGAGGCTGTGAGACAGCCAGGAACACGAGGGGAGATCTGAGAGACTTCATCAGGCTTGTGGATGGGGCCTCTGGCACAATGATGGTGTAAGTCTGCAGTTAGGATTCTGATGCCCAGGTTCCTCTGGGCTCCCCTGATGCTGTGTGACACACACACAGGTGTGGCCTCCACAGGGAGAGGACACAGGACGCTCTCTCTGTGTTTGGTATTTGTGCTCTGTGCCTCTTCCCTTGGGTGAATTTGCTCTGTGCTGTCCCTGGAATAAACTGTCATCATGGCAGGGACGCCGTTGAGTGAGTGTTGGGGTTCCTGGGGAACTATCGAAGCTGAGGGTGGTGAATCTTGTAGCTGGTGTCAGGAAGGAAGGGCCCTTGTAGACACTGTCCCTGAAACCTTGCAGTTGTAGCTGAGTGTCTCCTCTGCTGTTTCCCGAAACTCTCACATTCTGATTTTCAAAAGCCTGGCTTCTTCCTCATCTCTTTGCTCTTGTTTATTTTGAGACAGGGTTTCCTGCAGTCTAAGCTAGTCTGGAATTCAAGCTCACTAGTAGCCTGGGATGACCTTTAACGTGGGGGTCTTCCTGCTCCCATATCCAAAGCACCAGGCATTGGCTGTGCACCTTGTACAGTGCTTGGGGACTGAATCCCGGGCTCCAGGCATGCTGGTATAGCACGCTTCCATCTTTTAAACACACACATTATTCACTGGGGCTGGCCTTTTGTTTTCCGCTTACTTATGTTTAAATGGGAAATTATTTTTATGTTTGGGTGATGTGTGTGTGTGTGTGTGTGTCTGTGTCCATGCGAGTGTATGTGTGTGACTGTGTGGGTCTGTGAGCACATGTGTAAGTATGTCTGTGAGTATGCATTTATGCATGTATGTATGAGCGTGTTTGTGTGAACATATGAGTGTGTGTGTAGGTGTGTGTGTGTATGTGTGTGTATGTGTGTATGTGTGTGAGTGGGGTGATGTGTGTGTGTGTGTCTGTGTCCATGCGAGTGTATGTGTGTGACTGTGTGAGTCTGTGAGCACATGTGTAAGTATGTCTGTGAGTATGCATTTATGCATGTATGTATGAGCGTGTTTGTGTGAACATATATGTGTGTGTGTGTGAGTGGGGTGATGTGTGTGTGTAGGTGTGTGTGTGTGTGAGTGTGTGTGTGTGTATGTGTGTGAGTGGGGTGATGTGTGTGTGTGTGTAGGTGTGTGTGTGTATGTGTGTGAGTGGGGTGATGTGTGTGTATGTGTGTGTGTGTGATGTGTGTGTGTGTAGGTGTGTGTGAGTGGGGTGATGTGTGTGTGTGTGTGAGTGGGGTGATGTGTGTGTGTGTAGGTGTGTGTGTAGGTGTGTGTGTGAGTGTGAGTGGGGTGATGTGTGTGTATGTGTGTGTGTGAGTGGGGTGATGTGTGTGTGTATGTGTGTGTGTGTGTGAGTGGGGTGTGTGTGTGGGTGTGTGTGTGTGTGAGTGGGGTGTGTGTGTGTGTGAGTGGGGTGTGTATGTGTGTGTGTGTGTGATGTGTGTGTGTGTGTGTGAGTGGGGTGATGTGTGTGAGTGTGAGTGGGGTGATGTGTGTGTGTATGTGTGTGTGTGTGTGTGAGTGGGGTGATGTGTGTGTATGTGTGTGTAGGTGTGTGTGTGAGTGTGTGTGTGAGTGTGTGTGTATATGTGTGTGTAGATGTGTGTGTGTGTGAGTGGGGTGATGTGTGTGAACATATGAGTGTGTGTGTGTGAGTGTGTGTGTGAGTGTGTGTGTGTGTGAGTGGGGTGATGTGTGTGAACATATGAGTGTGTGTGTGTGAGTGTGTGTGTGAGTGTGTGTGTGTATGTGTGTGTATGTGTGTGTGTAGATGTGTGTGTGAGTGTGTGTGTGTATGTGTGTGAGTGGGGTGATGTGTGTGTGTGAGTGTGTGTGTGTGTGAGTGGGGTGATGTGTGTGAACATATGAGTGTGTGTGTGTGTGTGAGTGGTGTGTGTGTATGTATGTGTATGTGTGTGTGTATGTGTATGTGAGTGTGTGTGTGTGTATGTGTGTGTGTGTGAGTGTGTGTGTGAGTGGGGTGATGTGTGTGAACATATGAGTGTGCGTGTGTGTGTGAGTGGGTGTGTGTTGTTTGTTGGCTTGTGTTTGCCTCCTGTACTGTAACCAAGCACCCACCACTGAGCTACACTCCCATCCCTGCAGAAGTGTCTGAAAATGTCCCATTGAGCTGAGACTGGTGGCATGGGCCTGTAATTCCATTTACATGAGAGGCTGAGGCAGGAATCAAGGCCAGACTAGAGAACTCAGTGAGATCCTGTCTTAAAATTAAACACACACACACACACACACACACACACACACACACCCCACTGAAAATAAAAGGAAGCTCGTGCTCGAAGCTCTGTAGGAGAACACTGCACACAAGCTGTCTTTGGGTCCCAGGGCATATGGCTGCACCGCCCCTCTCCTGATGGCGGCCGCCCTCTGCTCACACGACATTCCTTCGCTGTTTTTCCTTATCTGTACATTTTCCCCGATGGTACTCCGGCTTGAAGCCACATCTTGGACAGGCAGTATTTCCCACTAGCCCACCCCAGCCTGGTGGCCTTTTATATAAGGAAACCCACCATTGTACTGCAGGAGAGTCGTTGGTTCTAGGCTGGTCTGACCCTGTCTGACCCAGTAACACCTGCAATGACCCTGGGTGTGTTCCTCCGAAGTGCTATAGGGGCTGACGCCAATGCGGATTTTCTCTAGGATCCATAGTACAGCCGCCGCCCCTGCCCGAAAGACACAGCTCAGTCCATCATCTGTCACATGGGAGCAAGGATGCCACAACCTCCCAGGCCGGGAAGAGATCAGAGATCATACATAGAACCTTCAAATGCAGCACAAGCCCACGGGGCAGGCACAGCGTGGTCTCTGTGGGGATTGGGTCTAATCAGGCTGTCTTTTCCAATGCAGGGGAGCTCCTTAAGACCCAAGTGACTTCCCACCTGTGCCTGCCCGTCGTGCCACTGGGTACCGGGGGTGGGGGTGGGGAGCTCAGGGAGTCACAAACCAAGGGGCATTGTTTCCCAAGAGACCTCATCCATCAAGTGGGCTTGCCCAGCGAGCACGCCGAGACAGCCCTGCGCCCTGCCGCCTTGCCTTTCCCTGCCCCGACTTCCGCTTATCTGAGAACCTTTTGTTCAGGCTTTTATAATTATGCGTGACTCAGGAGCCCACAAGCCTTCCCAGCGAAGGCAGACGAGACGGGCGAGAGCTCCTTGGACCACCTGTTCCAAGTTATTTCCTGTGTGGGCGGCCACTTCACAGGGCTGCGTTTCAGGGTTACGGTAACAGCCTCTTCAAACCCCGGCACTCTGAGCTGTTGCAACTGGAAGGGATCTCGTTTGGTTCTGTCCTGGCCAGACCCGCTGCGCTATCAGTGTTTGCATATATATTAAAAACCTCACGCTCCCTCATACGCGGAGGTGACACGCCCTTGCCACATGACTTCGGTGCAGAAGAGCAAACACCCCGGGGCAGGTTAGCTGTTCTGCAAGATGCAGGGACTGGAGAGCAGCAGTGGGTGGGGCAAATGAGGGGCGCTGCTGTTGGCTCCCCGGGTCCCCAGTGAGTTTGGGCTCAAAGCTATCACCAGCGAATTGTAAGATGGACATTGCACCCAAGTTGTTGTTGTTTTAATCAGTCTCAATTAAATGGGATATTCTGCTCACAGGACGCCTAAGTTGGCTGCTGGACCAGAAAACAGAGCAGGCCAAACGTTTGTCTGTGTCATTTAGAAAAAACACATGGAGGAGCCTGAGGCGTTGACTGATTATTTCCACCCAAACAGAGCTGCTGTTGGCGTTTTTCATGGTCATGCTTTTCCACACGCGCTGGTGTTCCTCAGACGGGGCGTTCGTTTCTACCCTCCTTTGTCCCTGCATTGTCAGCCCTTCTGACAGACAGTGTGTCCACGGTCACATTCCCGCGTCACAACTCACTTGAAAAGCAATTTCTTTCTGGCTATGTAAGACAACATGCTCAACCCACGAAAAAGTGGAGGGCGTTAGTCTGTCAAAGAGACAGCCTGTACATTTGGTGTTCGCGTGTGTGCACGCTCATGTGTGTGCACGCGCATGTGTGTTCCTGTGTGTGTCTTCCTGTGCGTGTGTGCGCACACAGGTGTGTGTGTGTTTACTGTGAGGATCACAGGTGTTTCATCTTAGTCATTGTTTTCAAGCTTCCAGTGTGTTGTCCTTCTATAAGAGTACTGTCAGCTAGGGGTGGTCATGCAGCGATCCTTGAAGCCACAGGCGGCTGGAGAGATGGAGCGGGGCTTGGAGAACTCGCTGCTCTAGTAGAGGACTCGGGTTCGGTTCCCAGCACCGTGCAGTGGCTACAGCCGCCGTAATTCTAGTTCCAGGGCCCCCGGCCCCGCCTGCATCATTCTGCACTGCCGCGTGGTTTCCCTCGGGCTTGCCCCTTACGTTACTTTATTTCTGCGGTGTGGGTGTTTCCCCCTACATCTGTGTCTGTGTGCCCTGCATGTGCACCGCCCTCAGAGGCCAGGGTGTGAAATTCTTGTTCCAAAGGTAACTTTCTGGGCCTTGAGAGTAAAACAGACCTGCTTGAAGTCACCGCTGTCCCACCGAGCTTCGACAGTTGCTGAGAAGCTAAGCTCAGGGCGAGCAGGGTAGGTGAGCCATCCCCAGTTGGCAGTTCTGGGGGCCTAACTGTGCTTTCATGAGGGTCACTTAAAGACCATTGCGGAAACAGATATTTACGGCATGATTCACGAAGTAGCAACAGAAATAATCTTATGGTTGGGGTCGCTACAACATGAGGGACTGTATTATAGGGGGGGAGAGTTGGGGAGGTTGAGGGCCTCTGTGTTAGAACGTTTGGTTTTTAAAGTTGCCTTGTGTGGTGAGGGTAATGGCTCACCTTGTCCTGCTGGTATGAGGTCCTGGGTTCGGATTCCCAGAACTCATATGAAGCTGGGTGGCGTTGTATCTGCTGTCCTGGTGTTTGTAACGAGAAGGGAAGCAGGGGGTAGGAAGAATTCCTGGAAGACGACAGCCAGCTAACCCAGCATAAATGACAAGGGACCTTGTCTCAAGCAAATAGAGGACAAGGGCCCACACTCATGGTTGTCCTCTGACTTTTACATCCACACTATAGTACGTGCATGAACACGCACACGCACACACACACACACACGCACGCATGCACGCACACACACACACATTTAAAAAAGACTGCTGCTAAAGTTGTTGACTTGAGTTTCATAGAAAATGCTTACGTGGGTTTTGCTTTTGATTATAAAGGAATATCCAACGTTTTCTGAAATAGCCCCAGATACACTTATTTCTGCTGTGTTGTAGCACATATTTCAGCAAGGCAGAGTTCTCCTCATTAACAATTGTGACATCAAGATAACGACCAGCTCTAGAAAACGCTGGAGACACTCCATCCATGTGCTGCAGTACTGAATGCCCAGCCAAGGCTTCATTCCTTATGTGGAAGATGGCTGGGTACATCTGCCTCACCAATATGCAACTTTAGTACATATGCCAGAGAACAGTCTTAAAATGATATTCTCTATTAAAAATCAGCAAGTGCGTACTTTATATGGGGTGAGGAGGGGTGCTGAGTGAGAAAATTTAAGATTTCTAGGTCAACCCACCAGAGACTCGGGTAGCACCCCAGAGAAGGGCAGGGACTTCAATTCAAATGGCTGCGCCTTTTGACTTTTCAAGGAAAACCTGCCGTCCTCACTCAGAGGCCAGGCCTGTATCTGGACCTGTACCACTAACTCACGAGTTAATGTGTGATTTGTAAAGTAACCAGCTGGTACGGCCACCATGTGAAGCTCCAGGCATCGGAAGCTGTGTCTCCCCTGTCCCTGTGGTCTAGCTGGGGAGGTGGGCTGAGCTTGGGGCTGCTGAGGCTTAGCCTGGGCTTGGTGATGGGAGAGAAGAGCAGTGCCAACTGAGTCCGCCGCTGCCCTCTGCCCCACAGGGTCCCGATGGCTGCCCCCAGCCGAATGAATGCGCTCTCGATGCATCCGAGACGTAGGAAGTGAGACAGAGGACGTGTCGTTGCCTTTTACAGCTGTTCCTGCAAGCTTGTATTACAGGCCCTTTCAACACCAGAGAGCTTCAGAGCATAGCCGGGGAATCTTTGTTCTCACTGCGTGGCCTTTCATCCAACTCACTCAGAAGTCCTGGAGACATTACCTCACCCTCCTCTCACTGCTCCTCGGGCAGAGGCGAGGAGCGTGTCTTGTACCCAGTTTACAGATGGAGAGACTGAGGAGTGGGGCGGCAGGAGGACCAGGGGCCAGGCTTTTGTGAGATTTTTGAACTTTCTCTCTCTCTCTCTCTCTCTCTCTCTCTCTCTCTCTCTCTTCTCACATCTTCCCCTTCATTCTCCTCCTTCTTTTCTTCTTCTTTCTGGAATAAATGAACCCCAGTTTCCCACAGACTGGGGTCCCAGACCAAAGAAGAAGAAAGTATGATGGTAATTTTTGTAGCCCTGATCAACGGAATAAAGTAACTATTTAAAAACCGTATTGCGTAATTACGGTGTATTGGTATAGAAATATTCTCTATATTTTTTCCTCTGGAAGTAACCAGAAAAAAGAACAAAATTTCATGTTCTAGAAGCTTATATATATATTGTTGTTCCCATTTATTTTCAAGATGCAGGGTCTCACTGTGTGGACCTGGCTAGCCTGGAGATGACTATGTTGAGAAATTTCATGGGCCAACTGGGGCCTAATTTTAGTGCCAAAGGAAATTGTTAATGGTTATGAAATAGTGTGACTCCTGAAGGAGGGTTGTGAACACTTCCACAGAAGGCCAAGTGGAAACCCAGGTTTCTCATGAGAAATGGAACAAAGCTCCCAACCCACCACCTCTGTGGTTCACAGGGAGGGTAAGGGAGACAGAATTCACCCTCTTACTTTATAGAAATAACAGCCCTGTGTGTAGACTCAGTCTGTATCAGACCAGAACCCAGGATGTTTGAATGTCTTTGTTATCATGAGAAGAAGGATACATAGACAGAATTACAAAGTTGGGTAAATTTTGCTTAAAAATCCCACCCTGAAGTCTGCATTCCTGGCCATGTTTCCATTGCACTGGTGAGAGATACTGGGCTTCAGTCATAGACTCTTGGGGCGATGGCGGTAGTTCACCAGAAGAGTCCAAACTGTGAGGGAAACGGTCTAACCTGTAGGCAATCTCTATAGACAACGTGGTAGCATACTCTTGTTACCTTAATTGTGATGTAGGGCGGAGTTGGAGACAGGCAGCTCCTCAGAGCTCACTGGTCAGCTTAGCAGATACAGTGAGTCACAAGTTCGGTGAGACACTGTCTCAAAAACTAAGGGAGAGAGTGATGAAGGGAGGAAGCTGATGCTGACCTCTGACCTACACATGCGCACACACATGCGCACACCCACGTGAACACATGTGTACACAGCACCACACACACAAAGATCAACAAGAATAAAACAATCCCTCCAGAAGTATCAGACGTGCGAATTCCAGGATGTCTGAACTTTGGTGTCTGCCGCACATTTACAATCCTGACTATTCCAAGGCCTGTTTCACCCGCTTTCCTACCTGTGCTGCGGAAGCCACAGAAATTAGAGAAATTGGAAGCAAACGCATTGGGAAGCTGTGTCTGCTAAAACCTGACCACCATCGATGACGTCTGCACCTGCATGGACACACATGCCTGCACGCGCCTGAACGTGTACACTGCACACACATCTGCAGAGAGAAACTATTCTCTATTGTGTACAGAATTCCCCACCACGTATTGGTAGCTCCCTCTCCGGGGGCAGCATGCTCAGCTGTGGCAGCATCAGGACAGCTGGCTGCAAAAAGGCGGAAGCACTAGTCCAGATGTTCCCTGTGTCCAACGCACTTCCAACACAGACAGGGGAGAATGGAAACTGCCGTCCCACACACAGACGATGGCAGGCACCGAGTGCGCTTCTCAGACACTTTGAAAAAATATGCTCTCATTCTCACGTCCCTGGCTTAAACATTGCTATGGAATCATTCTCGTTGGGGAATGGAACTCAAGACAGTGTCTTGCGAATGTATGGAAAGTTTTGGACTGGTTTATTTTGTTCCTCACCTACTTTGTTAGAACACACGCACACACACACACACACACACCACACACACATACACACCCTTATAAATATAGAAACCAAGAAGCCCGGCTTCCTGGCACAAACTGCAATTCCAGCTACTTGGGAGGCTGAGGCAGGAAGAAGGCAAATAAGTTCAAGGCCAGCCAGGACAGCTCAGCAAAACCTTGTCCAAAAGAAACAGCAACCAGAGAATTAGGGGCAGGGCATTTGGCCAGCAGGAGCGGGGCTCTGTGTTTGATTCTCGGTACATCTAACATGAAACAAAACCAGCTAACCTTCCCTTCTGATCCAAGCCTTTGAAATATTAAAGCGGATCGAATTTGGCCTCAGTCGTAAGCTTGGATTTGACACCAACCAAACACAGGTTTGGGGGTCAGTTTTCTTACTGTGGTTTTATTCTCTTCCTCTTAGATTTTAGGAAACTGGACAGATTGAGTGACAATCGTGTCTCCTGTTGGGAGAATCTGTGCTGGACTGGACACATGGTGAGCCTCCACATAAACCTGCAAAGTTTCGCTGGCGTGTAAGAGCCCCAGAGGAGGGAAACACCCAGAGGCACGGAGGTGCAAGACGAACCTCTTTCCCTGTCGGCGGCTGCGGCCACAGGTGATTTCGAAATCTTCTGCACCGTGACAACAATTTCCTTTTATCTCCAACAATTTTTGACAAGTATGACTGAGAAAAGCATCCAGGAACGCAGCAAGAGAGACCTGGTACAGACTGAGTTCTCCTGCTTAGCTATCGGCATCTCATCAGCAGAAAGATGAAACATTCAGCCCTATAAACACGCAACAATCACAGAGTCATATTGTTCTCCCATATGGCACCAGTTAGAGACATGTCAGAAGCATGCTGGGAAATGCGGTGGCCAGTTGTTACGCATATTTTTAATTAAAAACTTATTTACATGCATGTGTGTGTGTGTGTGTGTGCTCGAGCTTGAGGGTATGTGTGTGTGCGTGTACTCAAGCTTGGGTGTGTGTGTGTGTCCGCTTATGTTTGCACTTGTGTGTACTTGTATGTGTGCATGCACACGCATGTTGTAACACATGGGTAGAGGCCGAGAAAGCAGGTTTCAGGAGGGAGTCCGTACTCTCCTTCCACCGTGGGTCTCAGAACCGAACTCGGGTCTTCAGGCTTGGGCAGCGAGTGTGCTCACCAGCTGAAAACCATCTTCAGGGCCCACAGAAACCGCTTAAACCCGTAAGTGCCTTAATTCCACCCACCTGAGGAGCTACCTCCTGAGGAGACCGCTGCGTTCAGGCTTCCTTGCCCATCACAGTGGTGACTCTGGCATGGTCAGCAGGAGCTGCAGCCGCAAACCCAACCCCATGGTGTCTACGAGACAGACCCGAGCCCTCCTCCGTCAGGAGCCGGGAGAGCAGGTGCCATTGAATGACTCTTAGGGTCAATACAGTGAGTTCCTACCTGAAAACGCTTTCCCACAAACATCCTTCAGCCCAAGGTGGACATTTTCATACCTAACCCCAGAGGTGGAGAAAAAACAATATCAAGACCTTCAGCACATTCCCCCAACCAGACGCTCGCTCTTTCCCCTTCGGGGTGAGGGTTGGTGGGGTTTTGTGGGCTGGGGTGGTGCTGGGGTGGAAAGAGAAAGTCCTTTGTCTAGAACTTCTAATTGCTGACTTTTTTTTTTTAACCAAGGAAACAATTCCTTTCAAACGCCGCGCCTCGCCTTGACTTCTATCCACTGGGGACGTGGTTGATCGATGATGTAATTCTGTCGTTATTTAAGGAGAGCGATTCTTTTATTCTCACAAAGGGTTTGCTGAAAATGGAAGAAGGAAAAAAAAGCCTTCAGCCATTTGTTTTAATCTTTCAAGGTTGTTTATTGTGTGTACAAGTCAGGACACTTCACATCTGGAAAGCACATTCCAAGAGAAAAGTTGATCAAACACACACACACACACACCACACACACACACACACACACTCACACACACACACACTCACACACACACACACACACACACACACACACACACACACACACACAAAGCCCACTGTGTTTTTGAAGAGGTGGGGATTTTGCGAGATAGATTCGTTACGGGCAGTGTTTAAAACCCTCTTTGCAGTTTATCAAGTGGCATTTCTGGAGGGTACGTGGGTCACTGGGCGTAGTGAGGAGACCTGGCTTGCCTTTGTCACCATTGAGAAGCAATCAGTAAACTCTTAGAACCCAAATCTTTCCCAACAGACTCTTGAGGACCGCGCTTTCCCCGGCCGCTTCCCCCCGGCCATGCCTCGCTGTGGTGTTGCTCTTTGACAGTTAACTGTGAACACAAGCAGGAGTTCCAGTCCTACGTCCTTTGCTCTCTCCTTCACGGTAGCACGAGTCACCTTCCCAGGCTCGACGGGACCTCTAGGACCACCTTTGAGTTTTACAAATGTCCCTACATGCCGCCTGTCAGCGTTTACACCTTCAACCTGGTTGGATGTGAAAAATCAAGCACCCGATGCGACCCTTCCTTACAAGTGTGAGTAGCAGCTGAGAATCTGCCCAACCTTATTTTTTCCAGTCTATGAATTTCCTACTTAGAGGCAAATCTAACATGAAACTGATGCCTAAGGCTCAGTTTACCCAAATGTTAGTTAACAGCTGTGAGGTGTGCGTGGTCCCTGCATTGCTTTCCATGGGGTTTGCTGAGGCTCTTTTCCTGGAAAGGACATGCTGCCTTAGAGGCACGGTGTCTTTAGTACCCCACATGGTCTACATCTTCAGTTGTCTTGGTCCATTGGCCCGCACTGGGCCATCTAGCAAAGACCCTTTCCTCGGTAGCTGAGACTTTGTGCTTGGGAAACTTGACTCCGTTTACCCCCATGAGATGGAAACACCAATCAGTGATGTAACCATTAATGGACGGTGGAAAAATGTTCTAAATCTCAGCCGGGTGGTGGTGGTGCACACCTTTAATCCCAGCACTCGGGAGGCAAAGGCAGGCGGATCTCTGTGAGTTTGAGGCCATCCTGGTCTACAGAGCGAGTTCCAGGACAGCCTC
This sequence comes from Mesocricetus auratus, assembly GCF_017639785.1. Lineage (NCBI taxonomy): Eukaryota > Metazoa > Chordata > Mammalia > Rodentia > Cricetidae > Mesocricetus > Mesocricetus auratus. The sequence goes on along the minus strand of NW_024429192.1, from coordinate 4,825,830 downwards.
CAAAACAATACAGGAAACCTTGTCTCGAAAAACAAAAAAAAATGTTCTAAGTCTCATCTTCTAGTTTCCAAGTCTAGTCTAAGGCTCTAATGCTCAAAACTGATGGAAATATTTGACAAGGGAAACATCCAAGTAGCACGGAGCCAAAGGTAATCCAGCGATGATTGGAAAACCAGTAAATCAAACAGAAAAAAAATAAGCTTTAAAAACCCTAAGTGAAGACAAGCTTGTCTGTGATTACAGATGTGAGTAAGTCATGCCAATGAATCCCCTGTGTACAAGATCATCCCTGGCAGTCTCAGACGAGCTTCTAATCAATGCACAATATTCCAGGAGTAAAATTCAACACATTCCTAATATTGAAGGTGGCTTGGGAACGCATGTGCCTGAGATGCTAACATTATTTTCAGAATTCAGTCTGTGGCTTCTCAAGCTAAAACTCACTATATTATATTTGCTGTATTGAGAATGAGACTTCACACCCTCCTTCCACAGCCTGTGACTAAAATGGATATTTGTTGGGCTACCCAGTCATGTAAGATACTGTACAGCCATGTCTCTTGCCTTCCTTGTTCTTAAATTTTGCCCATCCTAGGTGCTTCAAGACTTGATTCAGTCTAAGAAACACTGAGATTAGTGCTCACGAAGGTCTCCAGGTCCTTCGGTGATCTCCTGACCTCACGAAAAGACAGCCTATAGCTGAGGATCAAGGCATCTGCCCCTCACATCCACATTGTATGACCCTCAGACGGTCTCTTGAGAAAGCATGCCTTAGAGTTCTTCCTGCCAATACTTAGTTTGGAAATCTTCTTTCCAGAGTATTCGTGGGGTTGCTAACACCTCATAATGTCAAAATTTGCACCTGATTTTGATGAAAAGACTCTTGACCACTCCAGAAATATTCTCTTCCATGTGAAAAGCTATCGAATAGTTGTCAGGCTCATTCCAAACTTGAGGACCTTAACACAAACCCCCGAAGATGAGAAGATAAAGTAGAAACAGGAAATGATTAACAATCAGTGAATTTGCTTCTCATCTTTGAAGTTATCAACTTGAGCTGAGTGGAAATATTCCGTTTAAATTTAGGTGCCAGGTATATATGTATGCGATAACAAAGTTATCCATCCCATAATTATTAGGAATGGGGAATGGCACAATCATTGCCTCAAGCGAAATCAAACATTTGAGTTTCATGAAACCAACTTCTGATTTAGTGCTTTGTGGATTGTGTTCATCACTCATGACCTTCAGATAACCTTATCTATACTGTTTGGATAGACAGAGTGGTGTTGGGGTAAGTGACTCTGAGCAGGGGTGTCAAGAAATGTGACATTGGACCTGCTCATGATTTTCCATTATTTCTGATATTCCCAGTGTCCAATATTTTCATTTTATGAAAAAAAGTGAAACAGAAAAAAATGGTAGCTTCCAAAGAGGAAGGGTGGAAGAAAAGATGTGAAATAAATTAAACTGTCACCCACGCTGGACAGTATGTCTATTGAAAGAGAAAGCTCATTGGGCATATACTGTTGGATTTCATTCCTACGGCATTCTTGAAAGGACAAAATTGTTGAGACGCAGAGTGATCGGTGGTAGCTGTGGAACGAGGATGGTGGGATGCAGATTTCAGAAGGAAACAAGAAGGGGCTGCTCTCTGGTGATGGACAGCGAGATAGTCGTGCTGGTGATTACACAGATCTATACTCTAAGTGATGTCCATTTGTACACACAAAAACGGATGGATGCATGACAATCACAGACATAGATGAGAGAGAGACAGAGACAGAGAGACAGAGAGAGAGAAACAGGAGCTGAAGTCTACTTGAACACCTGATGATCTAAGGTGTCGTCATTAGGGGAAACTGGGTGAAGGGTACATGGGACCATATTATTTTTGTTATTTTTTCTATGAACTTACAGTTATTTAAATTAAGAAAACATTTCTAAGCACATGCATGTTCACAGGTATGTTCTTATGTGTCAAGGACACCTCAGTGGGCATCCCTCTAACACTGCATTGGTTTTTGATATCGGTTCTCACACCGGCTCACAAATAGGGAGGCTAGCCTGTGAGCCCCAGAACCTGCCTTTCTCCACCAACTCTAGTACTAGGGTTGTAAGTACCTACAACACCTCCTCCCTTTCCCCCCTTTTTAATGTGGGCTATGAGACTTGAATTCAGATTCTCTTGCTTGCTAGCTCCACAGTCACACAAAAATTTTTATTTATAAATGTTTACATCCACCATATCCATCCCCAGACATTCTTGGTAACCTCATATTCCCTGTGTACAATCACAATGGAAATAAAAACAGAGATACTTTTTTTTCAATAAAAAGAAAGTTGGCAAACGCCAATGTCACAGAGGAGGATGAGTCACAGACAAACCATCAGACAGTTTTCCTTACTTAACTTCTCATAAAAGAGAATACAATGGCTCCTTGTTTAACTGCTCTGAACTTGAAAGTGAAGCTGTAGGCTTTTGAAATCTAAGCCTTTTGTAAATTGAAATCCCATGAAACATTTATCTTACCAGCAGCTTTAGGAAAGCAACGCAATTGGTAAAAATTTTTTTGAAATACTAATAATAAATATGATAACTTTTCTGGATTCCATCTTATAATAGTCATTTAAACACATATTGATACATAGAGACAGACAGACAGATAGAAAGATACACACACACACACACACACACATACCCACTCTAATTTCAGTCTGAGTGGTGGATTCCAGGCTATTCCCAGAATACAGGAACTACAGAGTCAGGGAAACATGCTCTGTCTTGAGATGTTACAGGAAAGCCTTCCTGAAAGAGTGAAAGAGGAGACTGAGGTAATTTGGGCCAATTACTTACTGAAGACAATCAGAGACACAGATGACACACAACGGCCATATATCGGCAGTGTCATCCTCTCTGCCATGGCATCACCATCTCACTGAAGGCATCTGGAGCTCTCAGTGCAGAGAAGAATTACATGGCTGATGACAGTCAACCTCATTTTTAGATGCTATCAACTTTTTAGTTTTTAAGACACAGTCTGTCTTTGTAGCCCAGGCTGTCCTAGAACTTGCTATGTCAACAAGGCTAGCCTTAAACTCACAGAGATCTGTCTACATCTGTTGCATGCACCACCACCCCTAGATTTCAACCTTGTTTTGAGACAAAGTCTCTTACTTGCTTGGAACTACCCACATAGTGGATTAGGCTGTGTAGACAGTGAGTCCCAGGGATCTCACTGTCCCTGCCACTCCAACACTGTGGTGTAGGCATCACCCAATCCAGTTGTTTGTGTTGGTTCTAGAGATCTGAATGGAGGTTCTCATGATAAGAACTTCACCAACTGAGACATTTCCCCAGCCCCTTTTGTAATCAGTTCTACCTTTTTATGCATAAAAGTTTCATTCCCTGGCATGATGCAGGATGTGTTTGAACTCTGAGACAAAATTAAAGCATTCATCTCTTACAGTTGCCTCTGACAGGTGTTGTCACAGCAGCCAGAAAAGTCACTAATACAAGATGAGGTCTGGTTTTTGTCCCAAATGCCAATAAATTACTTTAGAGAGAGTTTCACCCTCTTTCTTTGCCCAGGTTCAATTCTATGTGTGTTATGTAGATTTGACGATTGGATGTTCACACAACGGGAGGGCTTGCTGGCTGCTTACAGTTGCCGAAGCAGAGAGGCTCCCGGAGGCTGTCAATGGAGAGAAGGGAGGAAAGAGACATGACATTCTTCAAGTCAGGGCTTCTTTGTTTGGAATCTCTGATAATGGGTCTTAGGAATTCGGTTGGAACAAAAGACATTCTTATTTCTACATACTTCGAGTTAACACATATGACTTCCTAGTGTCATGACTGCAGACATGGGGTTGGAAGTACCTCCAGAAGTCTGTGTGCCAGTCACTTCCCAGACACATCATTGTGGCGGCGAGTGTTTGAAAATCTCATACATGGCGCCCACTCCCCGTCTCTCAGCTTGACAGCAAGTCTTCTCACTTAAGGGTTAATCATGACTTTTTTATATTTCATATAAAAGGAATGCTAGTTCCAGCATTAGTCAGAGCTCTTCAGGGAAAGAGAGAGCAGACTAGAGACTTCTCAGTAAGCTGATGGTACAATTTCAGTCAGAAAGTCAATAGGTTCCAGATCCAAGGAAAGCTAATATTTCCATTTGAACCAGAAACTAGGAAATGAGTGATGTCCCAGCTCAAGGGTGGCTGGGCTGGAGTAGCATTGTCTTGCTTGTGGAGGGCCATCCTGCAGTTCTGTGGGGTGAGAACTGTGGACACAGAGAGTACACTAGCCAGGTTCCCAGTACTATCACAAATGCCTGAAGTAAAGCAGCTTGTAGAGAGAAAAGGCTTCCTTTGCGAGGCTGTCCGGGTTTTAGAGGTTCCAGTGCCTGGTTTGTTGACTGTGTTGCTTCGGGGCCTGTTGGCTAGGCAGCATATCATGTCATGAGTGTGTAGTGGGGACAGCTGCTCATCTCAAGAAGGACACAGAGAAGGACAGGAAGCTTGAACTCCAGCATAGCAGTCAAAGGCACATCAATGACCTAACTACCACCCCTCACAAGTTCCACAATTGCTCAAGATTGCCAGGTGGCTTTGATGAACACTCTAGATCTAAATCATAGTGGGGGCGGGGAGATGCTTAGTCTGTCAGTTTAGATGGTACAGTCATCTATAAACAACTTCACAGACACACTCAAGATACTAGTCAACCAGATATCTGGGCACTATATAGGCCAGCCAAGTTGACATATAAAATTAACTCTTCCAAGTCGGCCTCATTCCCTTAAGTGGCCTTCAGATGAAGACAGTGGTGTGGCCATCATCCTGCTTTCTGTGGTGCAGTTTGAGCATAGCACACTCTAAACTAGAAGAAGAAGTGCTGACTGGTGGTCCTCTTTGCCCTGATACCCTGTAAGTTGACACTGATGATGCGAATTGAACGATACCAAAGCTGTGATACAGTCAGTGTTGGGATTGAGACTCTGGCTGGCATAGGCATGACAGCTACGCAGACCAAAGTGTATTTAAAACCCATTGGCAAGAACAGGAATGGTTTTTTACAAAGGAGAGACCAAGAGGGAGGGAGGGATTGTAAAGGAGGGCGGAGCCTAGCATTAAAGGAAGCAAGGCAAGCAATGAGACGAGCTTGTTGAAGGAGCAACAAGTCCTGGGGTTGGAAGTTACTTTAATCTGGATGATGGCCGGAAGGCTTCCCCGTAGGGCCAGATGCTGTGGAGGTTGAGCCTGGGATCCATCAACATGAGTTATCAGCATGGTAAACCATGAACGGCTTTGTCAAATGGTGCTGGGTATCACACCCAGAGCCCGCTGGGTGCCAAGCGAGTGCTGTAGCAGTGGGCAGCACCCACGGCCCATCGGCAGTAACTTTTAGTCCCAGGGGCATCGTGGTGACAGCAACCGGTAGGGCAACTCGGTAGCCAACGCATGGGAGGAAGACTACGGAGCAGAATGATGCTGTGGCCTCCTGACAGGGGAGGAGGAAAAGAGAACCACCAGGCTTGGGAGAGAGGCTTGGTGGTGACGCCCCAACGGGAGCGGGGGAGGGGGCGGGGAAGGTTCGCGACAGAAAGGTTTGAAGCCCTAGAGAGATACAGGACCCGACCCGAACAGGAAGCAGATGAGTCGCTTCAGAGGTGACAGTCAGAGCCATGGGAATGAAGCCACTGAGAGCGTCTAGACTTGAGAAGTGAGGAACTTGGAGGATGAACCCCGGGGGAGCGCTAACCAAGAGCGAGAGTGGGGCCAGGAAAGATGAGTCAGCGAGGAAAGGCAGAGAGGAGCAGAGGGTCCTGCGGGGAGCCGGGGCTCACCCCGAGGCAGGGACGAAGAAGGCGATTGTGATGACTGAAGTCAGAAAGTGAGTGTCCTGTGGGTGAAGTGACATCATCCGCACCAGGACCACCACATGCCGGGCGCGAGAAAATGGTAAAGTAAGTTGAAGTTGAAGGCGTCTGGAACGTCGAGCTAGAGAGTAAAATCCATTTGTGTAAGAATATGCACAGAGTGGGGCCGGGGAGGTGGCCCAGTCAGTAAGGTGGTTCCCTCGCATGCATGAGGACCTGAGTTCGAGCCCCAGCACCCACATAATTGCTGGGCATGGTGGCCAGTGTCTGTCATTGTAACACCAAGAAGTGGGAGCAGGTAGGTCTCTAGAGCCCCGGGCTGGCTAACCCAGTGGATTCGGTGACTCCAACTCAAAGAAAGTACATGAGGACAGCACCTGCATAAATGTAGATTCACCTGAGGCTGTCCTCTGCATGAATGTAGATTCACATGCATACACATACATATGCACATATAAACATGCAGAATACAAGCACATATACCATACACAAGAAAAAAAACCCAGAAGATCCCTCAAGGGAATAAGTGTTACTTAGAAAGAGGCATAGATGACACATCACTGACTTCCATAGGCTGGTGGTCACTGGGGAAATGGTACCCTTGTTTTCCCTACTAAGCACAGGACACATGAGAACTGTCACGAGCCTCCATTACAACTGTGCTCTTCCCTCTGGAGCAGTCAGAGCCAAAGAGAGCCATGAGTGCAAGATACAGTTTGTAAAAATGTACTTGTCCATATATGACCCTGACTTCCTGATCATGAAGCTATCAGCCAACCAGAAGCCACCTTCTAAATGTCATCCCTCTGCTTCCAGCCAACCAGGAGTGATCTTTTAAAAGCCTACTGCTAGGAAGAACTGCTTTTGACTCTAAACTGGGACGACTGAAGAACTTTGGAGTTGATACTAGATAGCAAGGCAGTGTCAACTGCACACAGAAATGGTGGACATCTTCCCAGGCTAGACCACCTGTCTTGCTATTGTCTTCCTGTCCAGCACTGGATCCTGCTGTCATTCTAGCTCCAAGAGCATCTACACTGTGTCTACACTGCCCACCGGTTAAGCTGCTCTTCTGTGACTTCCTTCTTCTCCAAGTTCTCACGCAGAAAAGACTCTCACGTTTCGTTCCCAGGCTGTCTGGCTTTGTATTTGCTTATCTTTACCTAACATAGCTAAGGACACATCATGGGAGACTCTCGGACGCAGGGGGTTCAGAGTCACAGAGGCAAATGTCTGGTGTCTCCCATGAGCTGGTCGTGGTGCAATGGTCTTTGTATCAGTGTTCTTCATTCTGGCCCTGATTCTTCTCACACCCAGCAGCCTCAGACACCGGATTCGAGCAGCTTCTCTCATTATACAGAGTATACTGACATATGAAAACGCTCATGTGGTCACAGGAATGGCATCCTGCAGGGCACAGCTTCTCCTCATTGGGCAAATGAGAATGTGACTCAACTACTACTTTTACAAGAACAGAAATACTACACTGACAGAAGTCCCTGCAGTCTGAGGGGTGGGAAGACCCAATCAGAAACTGCTTTAAAGGGTCTACAACTACTTAGTATTCCCAAGCCGGGAAGGCATGGGCTTGGGTCATGTCCATTTACAATGGACACATTTGACACGATTTTTCTGTCTCTTTGGAACACACTTTTAGAGCTCACAATCCTCTCAACTCCTACTTTCCCACCAGCCTAATTTTCCTCTCTGATTTTTTGCCTTTTAAGCATTTCCTCACCTAATCCTCCAAAAAGCATTTCCTCATCCATCCTCCAAAAAGAACCATCCCTAGGGAGGAGAGTAAAAGCAGCTCTTCCTGGAAGAGTTCATGCTACCCTCAGTTACCTTCTGCACAGCAATGGACCAAACTAGAATTCAAAGTGGCTGTTTGGAGAGGTTGAACCAGGTGTCCTGCTTGGGGAGACTGAACATTAGCAGACAGAAAAATGCCAATTTGCGCTGTTTCAAAACACTTCATTTCAATCTCTGCCAAAGCCCCAGGGCAAAACATTGTAGACTATTTCTAACCCCAGCTCTTCGGTTAAGTCACCTATTTCTCCTTAAAATTACTAACATGGCCAGGCAGTGATGTCATTTCTTGCCTTACTGATCTAGGAAGAATTTTATGAACTACAAAACAGGTTCGTCATTTAGTCTTGATGGTGGCTACTTCTTGACAAAGTGTCCAAGTCCTGAAGATAAAAATTACATGAATATGCAAAGGACATGGTACTTAAAGTACACTAAACATATATGTTTGTATGTTAAAGAGTTGAAAACTAGTCAGACCTGTTGCACTGTGCTTGAAATAGATGCCTGGAACGCAGGATGAAAACACACTTCCTACACAGAATGTGAGAATCCCTTCTAGAATTGCCATAGCTGTGTTCTATCTATTGGTTATGTTCTTTATTTCTTCTGGAGAAACCACGGTTTGGCAAAGGAGGAAGCTATGAGGCAGGTAGTCACAGGATAGCTAACCACCAAAGACAGGATCTTAAAAGATGAATGAGAATTAATTAACCATTCAACAACTATATTATGAAGATTAATAATACATAGGGTATGTATTATTCCAGTGCTGGGTTTGCAACATAAAAATATGTATGTGTCACATGTTCTGTAATAATGATAGATTAGATAGATTAGTTAGATAGAAACAGATAATTTTATAGATAGATGATAGATAGATAGGTAGGTAGATAGATAGATAGATAGATAGATAGATAAATAGACAGACAGACAGATAGGCAGACAGACGACTGATAGATAAACAGACAGACAGTCAGGGAGTGAAACTTGCTAAGAGTAAGAAGTGACTAATCTATGTCCAGTTTCCTGCAAGTTGTGCTGGGAATTCTGGGGATGCCGTTTTGTGGGTCCTCATCCATGCTGGGGTGGGCTTTTGAAAGATGCCGTTTTGCGGGTCCTCATCCATGCTGGGGTGGGCTTTTGAAAGATGCCGTTTTGCGGGTCCTCATCCATGCTGGGGTGGGCTTTTGAAAGATGCCGTTTTGCGGGTCCTCATCCATGCTGGGGTGGGCTTTTGAAAGATGCCGTTTTGCGGGTCCTCATCCATGCTGGGGTGGGCTTTTGAAAGATGCCATTTCGTGGGTCCTCATCCATGCTGGGGTGGGCTTTTGAAAGATGTGGCTGCCTCTGGGTCACTCATGTGCCTGTTACTAACTCATCAGCTATATTCCTGTACATACCACCAAAAAACTCATGGAATCATCAAGTTGGACTTGGATGGAAGCATTTCTTTGGTCTGTTGTCAGTTCCCGATCCAGGATGAGGAGATGTTGTATGCTTATGTTTTCCCAGGACAAATTATGCACATGTGTGTGTGTTTATGTGTGAGTGTGATCATGTATATGTGTATGTATATACATATATGCTAATGTTAATAAAGTTATCAAAGTAAAGTACATCTACGTGTGTGCATGTAAAAAATATATTTGTGTCAATGTAATGTTAAGTACTTGGTGTCTTGAGTTGGGATTTTCTCATAATTTGTGGCCAACATCTGGTTAAACATGTGGATAAACTTTCCTTTCTCCAAAGGAGGAGGCTGAAGACTTGAGAATTTTACCCACTGGTGTGGAGCTGAATTCTCACAGTTGATGAAGTGAGGTAAGCACATGGCTTCGCAGCAGCAGTGACTGCCAGGGACCTCCTCAATAAAACCTTTCACCCCAGCTGAGCTCATGCAGCAGAAGAGATAGCGTGTGTGCCCACCGCTGCTGGGAACACAAACTGCCACAGCTGTGGGCAAACAGTTTGCTGCTCCCTCAGAAAGCTAAGATTACCACGTGGCCCAGCTACTCCCCGTCTGTGTCTGTCATGAAGAGAACTTATCACAGGTGCCATTCCAACGGGGTGCTGTTCACCTTGGGCTTTGAGACAGGTTTTTTTTTTTTTTGGTTTTTATGAGACAGGATTTCTCTGCATTGTTTTGGAGGCTGTCGGTCCAGCCCGGCCTTGAACTCACAGAGATCCGCCTGCCTCTGCCTCCCGAGTGCTGGGATTAAATGCGTGCACCACTATCGGCTGGCTTGAGACAGGTTTTCACGTGGTAGGGTTGTCTGGCTGGCCATCGGGCCTCAGGGAGCTGCCTGTCTCTGCCTTTCCACTTCTGGGGTTTGCAAAAGTGCACACCACTGTGACTGGCTTTGATTCATGTGGGTGTTGGGGCCCGAACTCGGCACCTCATGTTTGCATGGCCAGTTCCTTATCGACTGAACCATCTTCTCAGCTCAAGGAGTCATTTCAGAGGGGATGGACACAAGTCGGCCCAGGATGGCCAAAGAAGAAAGCAGTCACCTACATCCCGCATCGTGAGCCTGGGTGGGTAACACCTGTAGGGGTTTGACTAGATGAGCTACAATGAATTCCCTTAACAACGCCACCTTGGGATTTATTCTGCACTCCAATTACTGTACAACGTGGGCGGGACGCCCCCCAGCAGACGGACAGGCTGTCGACAACGCCACCTGCAGGCATAGATGTCAGAAGAAAGTCGCTGTGACATAAAGACCACCGGGTGAGTCCACCCATGTGACAGACAGACTGTGAGTTCTTCCGTGGAAAGTACGTGGCAAATGAGGAAAAAGCCCACGGGGGAGTCTTCATGGAAACCCAGATAATTAAAGCTTTCAGAAACAGGGCCCAGGGAAAAACGCTAAAGGAATTTAATAATTTGGCAGCTAGAAAAGCAGACCAAGGTGTGGCTTCCCAGCTCCCCCGCATTTGAAGGGTGTCCAAGGCCACTCCTGCGCCTGCTGAGGAGACAGCCATGGGAAACAAGGCTCGAAGTGAAGAGGGCATGGGCGGGATGAGCTGAAGAATGTTCTGGAGCCTGCCATGGCCCTCCAGGATGAGTTGGCTGGCAGTGAGGACTTAGCTTTTGCCCAACACACAGTGACCAGGGCAGCTCGCTTTGCATGTGTTATGATTTCACTCTTCTGACCTTCCTGTGTGGAGACAGTAAAAGCTTCATTATGTAAACTGCAGATAAAAGGCTTCATATTTATTAATCCAGGGTTTCTTAACACCAGCAGAATTCATCACTGGGGCCAAAGATAAGCTGTCCTTTGCAGTGAGGAGCTGTCCTTTGCAGTGTAGTGAGGAGCTGTCCTGTGTAGTGCAGTGAGGAGCTGTCCTGTGCAGTGAGGAGCTGTTCTGTCCTGTGCAGTGCAGTGAGGAGCTGTCCTGTGCAGTGCAGTGAGGAGCTGTCCTGTGCAGTGAGGAGCTGTCCTGTCCTGTGTAGTGCAGTGAGGAGCTGTCCTGTGCAGTGAGGAGCTGTCCTGTCCTGTGTAGTGCAGTGAGGAGCTGTCCTGTGCAGTGAGGAGCTGTCCTGTGCAGTGAGGAGCTGTCCTGTCCTGTGCAGTGAGGAGCTGTCCTGTGCAGTGAGGAGCTGTCCTGTGCAGTGAGGAGCTGTCCTGTGCAGTGCAGTGAGGAGCTGTCCTGTGCAGTGAGGAGCTGTCCTGTTCTGTGTAGTGCAGTGAGGAGCTGTCCTGTGCAGTGAGGAGCTGTCCTGTGCAGTGAGGAGCTGTCCTGGGCAGTGAGGAGCTGTCCTGTGCAGTGAGGAGCTGTCCTGGGCAGTGAGGAGCTGTCCTGTGCAGTGAGGGCTGTCCTGGGCAGTGCAGTGAGGAGCTGTCCTGTTCTGTGTAGTGCAGTGAGGAGCTGTCCTGTGCAGTGAGGAGCTGTCCTGGGCAGTGAGGAGCTGTCCTGTGCAGTGAGGGCTGTCCTGGGTAGTGCAGTGAGGAGCTGTCCTGTGCAGTGCAGGGTGAGGAGCTGTTCTGGGCAGTGCAGTGAGGAGCTGTCCTGGGCAGTGCAGGCGGTTTGACAACAACTATGTTCTCTACAAGTCAAATGGACTGACCTGGTGGTTTTTATAGGTTACTTTGGGTGCCCTCTCATGTCCATGTATGCAGGAGACTTTGGTGACAGCCTGTCTCACTACTGAGGAATTTGGTCCATATTCCTCAGAGACAAAGCCACTGCCAAACTGCACCTGGGACAACACCACTCCTAGTGGAGAGCCACTCATGTGTGCTAACTCTCCCACCTTCGTAGTCATTACCTTTTTTTAAATCTGGGGACACAAGAGGTGTCACTGTGTATGTTTTAGACTCTGAGGAAGAAGGAAAGTCCAGAGGCGCAAAGACCACTGGGACCTTGCAGTGAGACTATGTGGTAGGTCTCTGGATAGGAGACCTGAGCCCTTATACTTTTAGGAAGTTAAGTTTTCACAAAGGATGACCATGCTAATATACTAAAGGATGAATATCGCTTCCTTGCTAGACATTACCATTCACAACACCTCAAGATTTTGTTTTAGAAGAGTCTCTTCCAGACAGCTCTTGCTTCCAACTCCCTGTAGGATGATCTTGAACATCTGACCTTCTTGCCTTAACACGTTCTGGGACTAGAGGCCAGCATGCCTCCATGCGGTGCTGGGCACTGAACCCAGGGGCTTGGTCCATGCTAGGCAAGCACTCTATCACCTGAGCTTCAGTCCTCATCTTGAACCTCAAACTTTTATTCCCAGGAGGGGGTCAGCAGATTATGGACCACAGACCACACTGGGCCCAGCTCTCTGTGCTTACAAACAAAGTTTTGCTGGCACATAGCCGTGGCCACGCGATACATATCACACATAACTGCTTTTGGGTTATGAGATGAGAATGGAGTAGTTGCCACAGAACATACGGTTTTACAAGGTCAGAGACACTGTCTAGGCCTCACTGGAGTAAACCTGCAAGGTTGCACAGGGTCTCGGTTGCAAAGCCCTGCAGGACAAGGACCCTGCTGGAAGACATCTTCTGCAGCCTCCCTCTTGGCGCTTCTCATGGGTTTAGGTAGACAGCCTACTGTGTGCCATGCACAGTGCCTTATCTGTGCCATCCCAACTCCCTCTGCGAGTTTAACTTGTCATTGCCAGGTCGATAAGTGGAAGTTCAGATAAAACAACAACCTTATTAAATATCACGTAGTGATCAGCCAGGAAAATGCAGGGTTCATATCACCGCTTCTATGATTTCAGTGTCATTAAAATCCCAAGGGCACATTGCATCTACTAGAGAAAATAAGCAAGTCAAACCATCTTTTGCAATGGGCGTGTGCTTCCAAATTATCAGGGATATGAGTCCTCCTAACAGCAAATAAATAAATAGTAAAAATGGCGTGTGAACCACCCAAACAGCGGCACAACTAAGCACTAGGAGAGAGTTCCACTCCGTGCCCCACTTGCCCTATTTTGGGGGCCGGCTGTACCCCATAAGCGTGCCATAGCTGACTCCTTTGCAGCATGTGCCACTGACATTAGCAGAACCTTCCTTCCCCGTGGTCGAGGCTCAGCTGGGAAATGCAGGGAGCAAATCGAACACAAGCACCAAGTTAAAGAGGCATGGGGGCAGCAGAGATGGATAGATCTGCTCCATGAAGGCTTTAGAGACCCAGGGGGCCACATGAAAGACCTTCCCTAAATCAACTCATGATGGGGCCGCCTGGGTGGTGGGAGAACCCGACATGCCCCAGGCAGCTGGCGGGATGCAGTGTGGTCGGGAGTGAAGCTGCTGGAAACCGTACGGGTTGGTCAGTCTCAGATAGATGAGCACAGGGAACCCCGTGGCCCCCTTCTTGGTCCCTGGATGTGCAGTGAAGGGTTTTGTGGGGTGCAGGGGTGCATATGTATTGGTATGTGCATGAAGTATGCAATGGCAAGCGTTAGAATTCTCATTGGAGCGATTAATAGCTAACCCGTGTAGAGCATGGTGCCTGAAGCATTAGCCGCGACCATCTCAGTCCATCCTTATAATACATGCTGCTGTTAGCTCCGCTGCAGTTAAAGAAAGTGAGGTCTAAGGGGGTCACACGACCTGCCCAGGGTTATGGGAGGTCCTTTGGGCGGCTGCCCACAGCACAGTTACACGCTCAACTGGATGTGAGCATGCGCTGTAGGGTATTTCCTGCCAGGGAGTGGAGAACCAGACCTCTGCCATGTGTGGCTCCCAGGTTTCTGCCTTCTCTGAGCTGGCGCAGATGGACTCCGGGGTGTGTGAGATCCTCCGGCAGTACAGACCCACACGGAGTGGGCAGATGAAATCGATTGGTGTAGTCAAAGAAGGAAACAGTTTAGGGCCCCCTTGCACCCGACATGTGGAAGGTATAGGGGCAACAGAGGAAAGAGGTGTGAAAGTCTCCAGTGCCCCATGGCAGGGGAAACGGCTTGAGCCCACATGGGGAGACAAAGATGATGGCTTGCTGATGGCTTGCTGCAGCTTGGGACATGCAAAGATACATCTTGGGTTGGGGTGGGAAGTATGGTCAGAGGAAGGTGTCTTCCTTCCCATAGTCCTCCCAAACATTGCCTTTCTGCTGCGAGGTACCTTGGGCCACCAGGGTCCTCAGAAGGCTAGGGGGAGAGCCTGCACTCAGTATGCTCTTAGAGATAAGTTACACATCAGGTTTCTCTAGCTGGCTCACTGGACATCAAGCCCCAGCACAAGCGGGCACCGTAGAATGTCACCCTGGAGTCAGGTTGCTGTGCAGAATCAGAGGCCAAGCTCCAACTGGAGCTGCCACAAATTCCATCCTCCTCACTCATTAGGAGGCTTGTGCTGTAGCCTGACACTGGAATGAAGAGGTTTAGAGGGACCCAAGGGTGCCGGTGGCCTAGCTTCTGGGGTCTTAGTGCTAGGTCTGTAGCACATGAGGGCCTGACTCTCTTGGGTAAGAGTGGCCTTACCTCTGGAGGGACACTGGGTCTCAAGCCTTGTCCTCTCCCCAGAGAGTGTACTATGTCCCAGTGAATAAACAGTCTCTTCTCTCGTACGATGGCTCAGCGCTCATCTGAGACTGTTCCAGGGACCCTCATCCCAGCGCTCTGAGCACCTCCCCACCGAGTGTCCCATTTGCAGAGTCAACTCAAGCGCTGTTTTTTCCACCCCCCCCGCCTCACTGGTCAGTCCAGAGCGAGGTCGCATGTTTCAGGCTCTCCTCTCTGTCCCTCATTTGCCCCTTTCAAGCCTAGGGATTGCCAATTCTCCTGTGGTCCATCCTTCTCGATTAGTTCCTCAACTTAGCGACTGGGCATCTGCCTCCTGCTAGGAGCCTCACAAGCTGCATGTGGTAAACGCCAGAAAAATCTCCGCATGCATTTCTTCACTCGTGATGTTGCTCCTGGCTTGTGATCTAGAATACGTGCAAGGACCTAGAACCTGTGTTTACCCATCGGCCATAGACAAGGGGTGAAGGAGCAGCCTCCTGAGCCCTGGTGGCATTGTTATGGACAACGGAATTCTGAAGAGGTCCCAGAACTCTGGTGACACCTTGTTCTTCCTTCAGAGCTTCTCTGTACCCATAGACGGGTAACTTGTCACAGAGATGTCACACTTTTGTTCAAGGACATCCGTGCCGCTTGTTTCTACATTTGTACCTCTATTCACGGTGCTGAGAGTCATCCGTTGCAGATGAACTTCTTTGTCTCCAACTTTTCTTTGTCAGGTCCCCGGGGTTGAAAATCCAACAAAAACTGACTGATTGCAGTGGAATGTACCAGCTCATGCTGGGAGGGTCACACACAGCATGCCATCCTGTGACACAGACACGAAGGCAGCTCAGTCAGGAGCATGTGCTGGGTGACTCACAGGAGACTTGAATTGAGCATTATGCACCACAGCTTCAACAGGTGTCCCGATCATTCCGGCTGCACTCCGTGTCCGATGGGCAATGCCAGACTGGGCCAAGAAACCTTTGGGGGATGGGTGCAGAAGAATCTCCAGGCTCAGCCTGTTTGAGTGGCCTCTGCACCAGCGCTGTTCACACTCTTTGCCGAAGCCAAGTGGAACTTGAGCCGAGAAACGGAAGCTGGGAGAAACAGAAGCACCAAGTGCTTGTCCTAAATTAACCAACGTGTTCGAAGAGCTCAAGAGGTCACAGAGCTGTGTCTGTGAGCATCAGCCAATGGCAGAAATCAGGAAAGGACCAAGGGAGCTAGTCATTCTGAAAGGCAGGTTGTGCATTTCAAGGTTGCCTGTCAGGAGCTCCAAGACTCAGGACTTTGCACTTATGACCCGACTCCCGCTTACCTGAGACATATTTCATAGCCACTCTTGTATATAGGTGTATAAAATAGGCACACATGTCCAACATTTACCCGGGCATAGTGATGCATGCCTAGAGTTAATTCCAGGACTTGGAAGGTAGAAGTAGGGGGATCAGATGTGAACATCTGACACCAGCCTGAGTTGGATACATAGTGAGCTGGAGACCAGCCTGGACTACATGAGATCCTGGGCCAGACAAACAGCTGCTCACCAAATTAAACGATGGGAGATAACAAGTAATAAAGGAATGTTTTGGGGCTGGAGAGATGGCTCAGAGGTTAAGAGCACTGGCTGCTCTTCCAGAGGTCCTGAGTTCAATTCCCAGCAACCACATGGTGGCTCACAACCATCTGTAATGAGATCTGGCGCCCTCTGCTGGCCTGCAGACATACATGTAGGCAGAACACTGTATACATAAAAAATAAATAAATCTTAAAAAAAGGGGGAATGTTTTTTACGACGCTCCTTTGGGGAGATGTGATCCTACTATGGATAGAAAGAAGAAAGCCAATGTGTACACCAATGAGGTAATGTGCACATCTATTTTTTCCGTAAAGAACCAAATCTTGGCTGAATGTGGGGCGTGGCACAGGTATGAATATCTTCAACACTGACTGATAATTTGGTTCAGCAGTTGTCAGCGCTGACAGTGACGTAAGTACGCAGTCCAAGACGGCAGAAATGTGGTGAGAGCCATTCCTGAAATTGTCGGAAATTTCATGTTACTCCCAAGCCAGACTGCGCTGAGAAGTATTTCAATGTGACTCAGGTCAGCACAAGTCAAAACTCCAACACAATGCAGTCCCAGGCTGCTCTAATTTGAGTCTCACTCGGGGATAATTGTAGAGAATGACTGGATGCCTCAGCTTTCCGTAACCGAACCACCATGCCTCAGTACAAGCAGAGAGCCTTGCATATATTTCAGTAAAATGCAATGATTCATAACATGCAATAGTGTGGAGTCTGAACCCAGGTGTTTAGGCAGAATCGGTCAGTGTTGTACGGTTTTTTTATTTATCATTTTTTATTTTAATTTTAAATAGCTTGTTTTACATGTCAATCCCAGTTCCCTCTCCCTCCCTTCCTCCCGCACTCCCCTTCCCCCCAGCCTCCCACCCTATTGCCAAATCCTTCCACATAGGGGATATCTAGAGTCTGTCATTTCACTCTGGGTAGGGTCCAGGCACTCCCCTAAGAGTCCAGGCTGAGAGAGCATCCCTCTTTGTGCTATAGGCACACGATGACTGTTTGTATTCCAGGGATAGACACTGATCCACAGCTCAGGGCCCCATAGGTTGCCCAGGCCTTCTCGCTGACACTCACATTTGGGGGGTCCAGATCAGTACCATGCTGGCCTCCCCACTGTTGCTCTGGGGTCCAAGAGCTCTCCCCTGTTCAGATCAGCTGTCTCTGCTGGTTTTGCCAGCCCATTCTTTGCCAATTTGCTCATCACTCCTCTCTCTCTGTCACTGGGTTCCTTGGGTTCAGTTCAGTGATTAATTGTGTGTTTGCCTCTGCTTCCATCAGTCACAGGATGAAGGCTCCCGGATGGTTATAGACATCAAGTTCATTATCAGGAATGGGCATTCGAGGTGGTCTCTCCACTATTGCTTAGCTTGCCAATTGGTGTTGTATGGTTTTTCAGGCGACCGTGGTGCAAAGCGCCCGAGTTGGGTTCTGTACAAAGGTCGCTGTGGTGTCACAAACTGCCTCGGGAGGGAACTCCGCCAGAAACACTTAGGGTTTGCTACGCATTTGCTTCTTCTGCATTGGTTCTCGGCTGTCACATATTCAGAAGCTTTGTACTGTTGTCAGGTTTTTCCATGGCACCCCTCGTATGTGATTGCCACCCCCAGATTAGGAAGCTGGGCTCCAGATAGTTAACTTGTTGCCCATTCCAGCTACAGTGTGTGAGTAAACCTGCAGTCACCTTCTCTCTGTAAGATGGCATTCCATCAACACTACAGAATAAAAGGCAGACATGGCTGCTGTTGATGAGAGGGAGGTGGACCGGGAAGACTGGGAGAGAACTGGACTGACAGCTTCGTTCTAGCTCGGCAGATGTTGAATTAGACACACACACACCTCGGCCTAACTTTCAGAGTAGTGCATTCAGATGTGTGCACTTCACAGCAGGCATATTCCCCATAAACACATTAGACACTGAACTCCTGAAAATGACCTGTACGTGGAGTTACTTGTATGAATCAAATCCACTGACAGCTACAGTTTGCTTCAAAAATGCATTAAAAAAGAAGATTGATGCAGTAAAGAGATTAACAAGTAGAAATATAATAGTCAAAACTATTGTATGTAGATTGTAGGCAGTGGAAATGGGTATTTTTGTATAATCATTTTGATTTTGTGTATGCTTGAAAATCTTTGCTTGTGGTCAGGGTGCATTCCATGAAATTCCCAAATAACTAATAAAAATATTATATTAGGGAAAATGTGAGGGAAAGAAAATGCTGGAATCAGAAATCCCCCCAATGCTTCCTAGGGTTGAGGATGTTCAAACGGAAACACCCCCATACTATACACTTTATAAAGATATTGTGTGCAACAATCAGGGTACCTTAAATGCACAGGACACAGATAATCCCAGTGAAATCAAGTGCCCCACGAATAAATCCACTCGCAGTAGTCTGTCCCTGGAGAAAGCAACCGTATCCAATGGAAGGTTCCAGCAGGATCACACGACTGGAAGTAGGGCTTGAAACTTCTGTCAAAGTGCTCTTTGGGCTTGTGATTGGTGCAAAAACCCATCAGGGCTGACCACCCGTCATCCCCTACCTCCAAATCTGTGTTGTTGAGCAGCTTTACGTAAGGATAGTTGAGAAATGAAAACTGTAGGTATATAAGGTATATAATGAGGCATTTTGACAATGGTATCATTGTGAAATGATTATTATAACCAGCCTGTGACAGGTCATACTGCCAACTTATGAGACCTAGAGATACATGGGAGAAAAACACCTGGATGTGTTTGTGAGGGAGCTTCAAAAATGCTTTAATCAACCAAGGTGGGAAGACCCACCTGAGAACACACAGTGCCGTCCTGTGTGCGAGGGGCTTGGGCTGAAGAAAAGGAGAAGGTGGGCTGAGCACCAGCCTCCATCTGTCTGCTTCCTGACGGTAGACACAACATGACCAGCTGCCTCGTGTTCCTGCCTCCATGATCTCCCTGCTCTCACAGACTGTTGTCACCTCAAATTGTGAGTCAGGATAAGACCCACTTTCCTTACATAGCTTTTGTCAAGTACAGGCCCAAGAAAAGTAATTTAACACACAGGTAATTAACATATCCACTGACTCAGATTTACCCTGACACAAGCGTATGTGTTGGGAACACAAGATCTTACTAAATCTGAGGTATGCTATTAACCAGGTTTATTATGTCATACACAGTACATACGTAGAACACAAAGTTTATAAGCTTTCACTAATGTGAACTCTGTTTTTGGAGTGGGTGCCAGTATTAGGAGTCTATTAGCATGAGACAATTTTTTTCCATACCATTCAGAGTGTTTTTCAAAGTAAGAAGTTTAATAACGACTGTTCGGCTGAGGGACGCACGCGTGAGTGATGGAGTGATGTATTAGGGCTCCCTTGGAAAGAGGGAAAGGAAGCGATTTGAAAGAGAAGACTTGAAGGAGTTCGGAGTAACAATGGGAAAGAGGGAATGGAGCTGGGAGGTGTGTGTGCAGTGACACTTGGGGACCCCAGGACTACTGTGAACCCTACAACTGCGCCTCTGGCTGCTGGAGGGAGATGTGTGTGCAGCAGCCACACTTCAGAACCCCACAACTTCGCCTCTGGCTACCGGGTGTGTAACATTTGCACGAATGCTAAACCTCTCCAAGCCTCAGTTTCTCCTATATTCAGAACAAGAATGCCTGTAGCACTGCCCGCTGCGTCGCTGTGAGAATTAAAGGCTCACAATATACAAATCTGATGATCAAAGGAAGAAGGGGCAGAGTAGTTGTCTCCTGGGGGTCACCCAATGTGCTGTCTTACAGCTAAAGAAAGACACCGCAGTGACAGAAAGGCCACTGCTGTCTGTTGGGACCTAAAAAGGCATGGAGGGGGCTCCCTGTGTGGAAGACTCAGTACTGGGCCATGGGATCTGGACCTTTCCTGAAGGCACTCTTGCAGAGAGGAGTGTTTGAGGGGGATACACTTTAGAACTAGGGGGCAGAGAACAAAAGTGGGACCTGACTGACATTCCCCTGGGACAGCTGGGGCATCCCTGAGACCTGGAGGCTTCGTGACAAAATGCTCTTTCCAGTGAAGCCGTTATTTTGGTAGCGCCACCACCGGTGAGTATGGAAACAGTCTGTATTTCCGGCATCATTGTTTCTCATTTCTGTGATTCTGGCTGGAGGATCAAATGGAAGAGAAGATGGGTGCGTTTCTCTGCTAGGTAGAAGGAAGAAGGCATTTAGGGAAAAAGAGAGAACCCGACGGTGGCCTTTGAAGAGGCATCCGGGATCCACAGGGTCAGGCTGGCGCTCTGTCATTGGTTCTGCCGTTGCTCCTCACAATGAGTTCAAGTCGGCCCCATTCAAAAACTCATTCTGTGCACAAGGGTGGGGTCTGGGTGGTGCTGGGGAATCACCCCCAGGGTCCCCTGGAGGTGGGAGGCACTCTGCCAGGGAGTTTTATTTATTTACTTACTTTTTGAAGACTCCTTTATTCGTGTGTGTGTGTGTGTGTGTGTGTGTGTGTGTGTGTGTGTGTGTGTGGGTGGGTGCACCATGAGTGTGCAGATGAGGACCAGAGAAGATGTCACATCACCCCCCAAACCCATGTGGCCTCCGGGAACTGAACTCAGGTCCACTCAGAAGAGCAGAAAGGGCTCTTAACTACTGTGCAGTCCCTGAAGCACCTATTATTTCCTTGTACTCTGGAGGTCTTCCCGAGTTTCCCAGGCTAGCCTTGAGCTCACTCTCTGGCCCAGGCTAGCCTTACACATGTGATCTCCTGCCTCAGTCTCCTTCCTGTTTCACCACATCTGGCTCAACAGTGAAGTCTTCCAATGGCCTGTTGGGCAGTGCAGCAGGGTAAAATGATTTCCTGAAGGAGTGGAAAGTAGGTGCTATGACACAGACTCAACATGCACGTGACATACAGCCACACCAGCCTTTAACAGCTTCCCAGGGTTGCATGAAGGAAACGTTTGTACAGGGTCTTGCTGAGGAAGAGGAGCATGTGAGGCAGGGGTGGAGCCTGGGCGTCTGATCCGTTAGTGGGATGATGGCCATACACTAATGAAGACAAGTCAACTGCAGTTTCCCGAGAATAGTTTCTATGTGAGCCAAGGTCCAGGGCAGAGATACTAGAGATTGTGCTCACCGTTTCTTTGGTGAAGCTAACAGAAGGAAACACGCCTTCAGCTTCCTCCAACCATCAAAACTTTTGATGTTTACCTGGAGATGCTTGAAGCCCGTTTCTGAGGCTGACAGTCTTCCAACTCTGGGTCTACTATGTCTCTCAACAGCATGGGGGATATTTTCATAGTTGTTCAGGGACTCCTATGAGAGCTGAAGAGATTTTATTGACTTCCAAACCTTGTAAAGAGAGAGGAGAGAGAGGGAGAGGGAGAGATAGGAGAGGGAAATGGGGAGAGGGAGGGAGGGAATGACATTGAGAGAGGGGTAGAGGGAAATGGAGAGGGAGAGGGAAAGAGAGGGGGATAGGGAATCAGTGAGAGGGAGAGAGAGTGGCAGGGAAATGGAGAGGGAATGAGAGAAAGAGAGTAAGAGAGCCAGTGAAAGAGAGAGAGGGAGGGAGAGAGGGGAGGAGAGGGAGAGAGGGAGAGGGAGTAAAAGAGAGAGGGAGAGAGAGGGGGAAAGAGAGAGGGAAAGAGAGAAGGAGGGAATGAGAGAGAGAGGGAGGGAGTGAGAAAGGGAGGGACGGAGGGAGGGAGGCAGGGAGGGAGGGAGGGAAGGAGGGAGGGAGGGAGTGACGGAGGGATGGAGGAAGGGAGGGAGGGAGGGAGTGATGGAGGGAGGGAGGGAGGGAGAGAGAGGGGGAAAGAGAGGGGGAAAGAGAGAAGGAGAGAATGAGAGATTGAGGGAGGGAGGGACAGAGGGAGGGATGGAGGCAGGGAGGGAGGAAGGGAAGGAGGAGGGAGAATACTGTTTCCCTATACCAACTCTGTGTTCTATCTGGGAGGCCTGACTCAGACACTGGTGGAAATTTTGCCTTGCATGTCAGCCTTTCAGCTCTATGGAAAATTTCTGTATATTTTTATCGAAGTGTTAAAAGGAAACACTTGTCTTGTAAGCCTAAAGGAAAATCCCTACTTTTCTGATCCACAAAGAAGCAGACATAAGTGCCTAAGAGCCTTCAAATGTGGATGGAGAGAGACTTGCCATTACAATTCCAACCTTGGAGCATTGGTCTTTCCTTAACTCACTTTACATATTCAAGCCCCAAATCACAAGGATTTTCCTGTCCTTTTCAAAAAGAAATTGTGTCTAAAAATAGGGGCGAGTGATAATCCTCACATTAGGAATCTAGGTTTATTAGAAAGTTCTATGGAAAGATTTTTCCTGTTAGGCCATTACATGAAACAGTGTGTGAGGAGGAGCTGTAGCAACACACCACCTCCTAAAACCAAGTGGCTTATATCATCCAATGTCCTTCCCCCAATTTAAATCATACGCCGCACTTGTCTCTCCTATGCTAGTATCTGGAGCCACCTCATGCTGATAGTGTTAAGACAAGTGGTACCAATGTGAATTTGGCCCTATCCTGCCTCTTCCCAGAGGCCAATGCCAGAGGGTCTCAACCTGTGGGTCTCAACCCCTTTGGGGGGGATGATCTTTTTATAGGGTGTCCCAAGACCGTCTGCACACCAGGTACTCACATCACATAACAGTAGCAATAGTACAGTAATGAGGATAATTTTATGACTGGGAGCCACCACAGCATGAGGACCTGTATTAAGAGGCTGCAGAAGCCGGGCGTTAGTGGCGCACGCCTTTAATCCCAGCACTCGGGAGGCAGAGGCAGGTGGATCTCTGTGAGTTCGAGGCCAGCCTGGTCTACAAAGTGAGTTCCAGGACAGCCTCCAAAGCCACAGAGAAACCCTGTCTCAAAAAAAAAAACCAAAAAAAAAAAAAAAAAGAGGTTGCAGAATTAGGAAGGTTGAGAACCACTGTTCTAGAGGGTTCTAGAAGGTTCTGGGCCATGCACATCTTACATAGAGCCATGAGTGCTGGCATGGATGAATGCTAGAAGGAGGGAAACTGCATTCGGTTGAAGACGCCATCTCTAAGCTTCCTGCTTCCACTGCCACTGCCCCTTACTGCCAAGCTTCTCCCCCATGATGGGTTCTTGTCCCGCTGGAACCAAAAGTCAAAACAAACTCTTCCATAAATCACTTTGGGCCATGGTTTTTTATTATGACAACAAAGGAAACCTGTGAGCCAGGTGATATTTGGGAGTTTACAATTCTAATCATGATATAGTCTGTTTTTGATTGATATTTGTAGTCCCCAAACTTCTAAATTACAGGAGTCAGAAGTTCCTTCTGGTTCATGAAAGATTAAATTTCACATTGTAAGACTTTTGTGTGACTTGGCTATAACTCAATTCAATAGCAAGCATACTTTTCGCATAAAGATTCTGCCCATAAATATTTCAGACACATTCAACTACAAATAGCCTCAATTGCATAGATGTGTAACTCTTACAACACCATTAAAACATGTAGTGATATCTTGCTTGTACAACTAAAGCCCAGCTAGCTCAGTCAGTAGAGCATGACAATCTTAATCTTTGGGTCTTGGGTTTGTGCACATCATAGGGTGCCACAATGTAAATGGAGTTCTTAATTGGTCTAAATAATAAAATCTGGAGTCAGATAGAGAGGAAAATGCTGAGAGATCAGAGAGAAGAAGGAGAAAGCTAAATCCCTCTGCATCTCAGCAGACAAGAGAGCAAGCTCCTGTTTCTTCCTGCTTAAGTCTCTCTGCCCAACCATCTTACTTCCTGCCTGTGTCCAGCCATCTCACTTCCTGTCTGTCTGTACAGACCTCCAAACCTCTATGGTTAGCTAGTGGCAAGAGCCATCCTCTCACCTTCAGACAGGCTTTTCTGTACAAAAAAAAGATATCACCACAAAAACATAAAAACTATACATCATCTGTGGGGCATATATATATTATGTGTGGTAGTTTGAATGTAATTGGACCCCATATACTCATAGAGATGGGTACTATTAGGAGGTGTGGCTTTGTTGGAGTAGGTGTGGCCTTGTTGAAGGAAGTGTGTCACTATGTGGGTGGGTTTAGAGGTCTCATATATGCCCAAGCTATGCTCAGTGTCTCAGACCACTTCCTGCTGCCTGTGGGCCAAGATGTAGGACACTCAGCTCCTTCTCTAGCACCATGATACTGAACTAAACCTCTGAAAATGTAAACTACTCCTATTAAATGTTTTTCCTTTATAAGAGCTCCTGTGCTCATGACATCTCTTCACAGCAATAGAAATCCTAAGACACAAGGCATGGGCTACTTTTCCTCCTTGGTCCCATTTTGCCAACCCAATACCAGTTTATCCATGTTTGATGCACTGACTATGATACATGTGCAACTTCTCCACAAAATTATATGATTAACCATGCTATCCCACTTATATGTATTCTCAAGCTGTGAGAATTTACTAAAACTTCAGGTTGCATACCTCTAAAGGTTTTTGTGATGAGAACATTCTTGCTATTTGATGACTACAGAAGTATCTGCTCATGTCGGGAGCCTTTATGTGCTAGGCAGTATCTCTGCTCACCAAGGGAAGTCTCTCATTAAACAGAGCTTTCAAAGATTGTCTCTGCTGAGGCTGTTTGCAAGTTAATGCGTTTTTTAATTATCCACAGGACAAAATGCCCTGAAAATGAGGTCACATGACTAATGACGTAGTTTACTAATAACCGGATAACCTCGCTTCACAAGTCCTGGCCCTTTAGCAGGGACAATGAATAAGCTTGACTCCTTCTTCTGGGGCTAAGATAAGAACCCCAAGGTATCCCTCAGATGTTGTAATCTTCTTTGAACTTTGGCTCAAGCTATTTCCATGAACATTCGCTGTCTCTACTGGGGTAGACACTGTAGAAGACAGAACACTACAAATCACTTTGTTTAAACTTACAGAAGAAGTGTGTAGGGGCGTAAAACCATCCGAGAGCCTGCTGTTAATTAAAGGCAGCCAGTGACATGCAGCCATGTGTCTGGGGGCACTTTTGACTATATTGGTTCCTTGACAGCTGTACTTTCCTCCCTGTGTGTGTGGTTTGAACTGAGTCCAGTATGAACTCGCTAAATCTGAGATAGCTGTTGTTTAAACAGGAAAGGGGGGGCAATTTTTCAGAGAGACGGGGCGATGGGCCTTGTATCATATTGAAAGCGTTACTGTTTGTAGATTATTTTTACTGTGCCCTGCAGAATGCCTCTGGATGCTTTTGAATCCTGCTGATGTTTTTCACCACACAAATGTCAAAACTTCACTTCCACCCTGAGGGAGTCCTGCCATCGGCAGAGGGGAAATAGCATGAAACACCTGACCTATCTCAAAGGATGCTGGGGATGGGCGAATTTCACAATGGAGAACTCCCTAGAATCGAATCCATTTGAATATTTGTTAATGGAGACAAGGACCCCCCAAACTAGGGGGTTTATGAAAATTGCTCTTTTAGGTTGGCAGGCATTTGGTGTGTATGAAAAATTAACCAAAATATCTACCTCCAAATATCAGAGTGATTTAAAAATGAAGAGACACCCCTGCTTTATAAAAGACAAATTGACATTACAGGTGTATACAAAAAATCTTGACTGTGTGCTTATGAATACCCTAAACTTGGGGTATGTTTTATTAACATAATATCCTTCCTAAATAGTCACCAGTCATATTATATTCACATAAAATAAATATACAATACATTGGTCTAAACAGATACATAAAAAGAGAGCACATTGTTGATAAGTATGTACAGCTAGATAAGACAGATAGATTAGAGACATTGACAGATGATCCATAGATAGAAGATAGGGAGAAGATAGATAAAAGATAGGCAAACAGAAAAGGCATAGATACATAGTACATATATAGATAGTGGACAGACAATAAATAAATACATAGGTAGATGACACAAGAGTACACGCTAGATATACGAACACGATACATAATAGGGAAATGATGGGTTATATAAATTATAAATAAACAAAAAGATATATAGCTATATAGGCAGAATAGATATATGATAGATGCATAGATTGATAGTAGATAAATAATAGAAGAGACAGATGACAAATAAATAAGCAGATGATATATAGACATGTGCATATATAAATATATACAATATATAATACAGAGATGATAAGATAGATAGATCTATAGGTGGAAGATAGATTAAACACATGATAGATAAATACACAAACACATAGATAGATGGTTGATAGATAATAGGATAGACTGTTGAGAAATAGTGACATAGTTTGATACATATATGATACATATATATGGATATATAATAAGCAAATATGATACATACTGAAGAGATGATAGGATAGATAGGTGATAGATTAAACAGATATGTGCATAGATATAGATGGGCAGATAGATAGATAGATAGATAGATAGATAGATAGATAGATAGAGTAGATTGACTGGTTTAGTGTTTCATTTATACTTCAGGGAAATTTTCATTTTTGAAAGTCTGTTGGGGTAGCTGCTTTTACTACCAGATTTTGGTTTTGCTTGCCATGGCCCTTAGGTGTTCCAACACAGAACTGTAACTCCTTTCTTACATTTTTTAAAAAATATATTTTTAATTAAAATAGAATTACATCACTTTTCCCTTCAACGCCATTGTCTCTACGGAACTAAGAACTCTTGGGCTGCAAGCATAGCCCTTGATTTTTTCTTTTCTTTTTAAGGACTTCGGGAATTAGAAAAATCTTCTATTCTGTCTGGTTTCTAGGCTCTCAACTCCTGGAGCAATCTGCATCAAAGACAGGTGTGCAAGCTGTTTCGGTTGATTCAGAGTCATGGTCTCCTGGCCCCTCTGTTTCTGAGGCTGGCGAAGGCCGCATGGTAGTCTGGCTCACCGGAAGTTGCCCAGTGCTGGGTTTTCAGCACCTCCTGGGGTGAGTTAGTTTTTTGTTTTGTTTGTTTGTTTTTTGGTTTGGAAGATCCTAACAGGTTGGTTTAAGGTACTGGGGGTTCAAAGAGAGGGGGCAAAATCAGGAATTGGGGTCCTAACAAGGACCCTCAGATAGGGAAGCCAAAATGTAGCACTTAATTGGTAGGCAAGTTTCAATTCAAAGCTACGTTTTGATCACTGAAGAAGGCCATGAAGGACGGTTTCTGTGCAGAAACCAGGCTCCGTGAGCTCTGTGTTTGCTTCTCCGGCCTTGCCTACCGTTTAGAAACATAGACGAATCCTTCAGAAAATATCAAAGGAAATAATTTATCGATGAATTAAAATTTTCCTTGTGTTCTCTGACTTTTGGGGGAGAGTTTGATGCTCATCTTCTCCAGTCTGTGGACTGCAAACCTGAGACCATTGGAAGGTCTGCCGGCCTTACCTTCCTGAGGGTCTGTCCATGGCAATCTCTCTTCTAAGACTGTAGAAACAGATGGGCATAGAGTATGGAGGCAGAATCGGGTTCGAATCCATGTTGGTTCAATAGTTTTGTGAGTTGGCTTACTCAATCCTCAAGGCTTCAATTTTTTCACTCAACAAACAAAAACTTGATTATCAGTGTGGGATGGGAGCATACCATGGCGTAGGGGTTGGGGTCAGAGCTTTGTGGAGTGGGTCACTTCTCTTCTGCCACTTTTTGCGATTCCCAGGGGTGCCAGACCATCAGGCTTGCACGGCATTCGCCTTGACCCATGGAGCCATGCTGCCAGATGCCAGTTTCTCTACTTTTTAAAATGGAGAGAAGAAAAGCATCTATCTTGGGATTTTCAGTACTTCAGGGTAAGAATTTTTTAAAAGGCAAATAACAGACATTTGATGTAAGGCCAAGTATGCAACAAATGCCAATATCATGAGCTCCTGTGATTGTTTTCATAATCTTTCTCAATGACAGTTCCCAGGAACTGAGGCCTAGCTGGAGAAGCTGACAGACATCCCTAAATGGTTCTGTGTGCTCAAAGGAACCCAACGCCAGCAAGAGTGAAATACCTGTCAATCACTCCCTTCCTAGGCCAAACTTGTGTTTTCTGGACTGATGATTCTAGAAAGTATTCAAGGGGTGATCCTAGAAAAGACACCAGGCAAGTGCATGAATTCCCTGGGTCATTCACACTGGATTTGTTTTCTACATAAAACATGAGCTTTTAAAACGATTATTGGATAAGAACTTTCCTGTGATGGGCAGAATAAATATTTCCGTGTCCCAACTGCTTCTGTGGGATTGTGTGGTCTTGTATTTACTTATCTGAGTGGGTGCTTTGTGGCTTGACGATTTCAAATTATGTTTTGTTCTAAATAGTCACGCATTCATCTTAAGTGTCAATTAGATTTTAATATTCGTAAGAGGACTATTGTTGATAATAGACTAAATATCACTTCTAGCACACAAATCCACTGCCCCCCTAACAAGAAAGTTACCTGAATACAAAGCTGCTGATCTCAAAACCACTGGCAAGTTGGATGCATCAGGCAGAGGCTGCTGAAAAACACAGGTTCTCACTAAGGATCTGGGTTTGAATTCTTATTTGAAATTGACTGGCAAAACTGGTTTTATGTGTCTTCTGATTCAGGGGCCAGGGAGGCAGCTCAGTATCTTGCAAGGAAGGGTTAGATTCCCTGCAGCCACACAACAATCAACTGAACCTGTAACCCCAGAGCTAGGGGTGCAGAGACAGAAAGATCCAAAGAGCTCCATGGCTAGCCAGCTCAGCCATGAATTCCAGGCCAGACTCCAAATGATGTGACTTTGATGATCCCCCACTGAAGGCCTCACCCTCCCTGGGGAGTGGATGGTGGGTGGGATGGGGGGGATCAGTGGGGGAGGACATGGGAGGAGGGGAGGGAGAGGGAACTGGATTGATATGTAAAACAAGATTGTCTCTAATTTAAATAAAAAAGGACAACAGGGAAAGCACCCCAGGGATATATGGCATCCTAGGCTGACCTTTGACCGCCCCCACACACCTATAGCCACACATACACATAAGCACGCATGTACACTATCTACAGACACACACACACACACACACACACACACACACACACAGAGGCTTCATTCTTCTACTAAATACCTCCTAGAAATATCCCCTCTTAATACCACCACATTATAGTAAAGATTGTAATATAATATTTTAGTGGCATGTTGGCATATTCTGTCCATTTGACATCATCATTGCCAAGTAACAGCCAAGAGTGATTGTGCATAATTGGTTGCCTTGCAAATATTACAAAATATCTAAAGAACCTTCAATTTTCTTTTTTTCTAGCTCATCAATATTTTTATTAACATTCACAAATATAGTTATTGGGGGGGGGGAGAGAGAATCAGAACACCATAATACCATAATAAACCCTTTAGAGACAATCAAACCTTTTAGCTAGCCTGTATCATGTTGGCTTAAATGCAAATATTTGCTGATCACTGCTGGGACTTTCTGAAGTGTTGAAAGACAGTGAGAGTGACTGTAGGTGGTTAACTCAGCACCACGGAGTGGATTTCGGGGATTTCTGCTGTAGAATATGCTTCAGTTTGGGCGAGTCATTTGTTTTTGTTTTGAGCATTACACAGGTTGATCATCCCCATCCAAATACATGGATTCCAAAATGTTCCCAAACCTGAACCTTTCTGAGCTCTGACAATGATGCTACAAGTGGAAAATTCTACCCCCAACCTCAGATGGCAAACAGAACTAATAATTCAGTCAGACTCAGAATTAATTACATACAATTGCCTTCAGGCTCACCGTATGTGGTATGTATGAAGTACAAATGGTTTCCATGTTCTCACTTACATCTCATCTCCAGGATAGCTCATTGAGTGTATGCAAATAGACCAAAATCTCCCCCAAACAAAAAGCAAACAAGCGAACAAAAGAAACCCCTGAAGCACTTATCTAAATTAATTAACATTTTGGTTTTTTTTTTCAAACAAGGTCTTGCGTATCCCAGGCTGGCCTAACTCACTATATAGCCCTGAAATCCCAACCTTCCAGCCTCCTGCTTTCAACTGCCGGTTGGCATTCCAGGTGCTCGTCAGCATGCCTGGTTCTGAGACTCTTAAACCTGGGCATTTTGGAGAAAAAAAAGACTCAGTGTATTCCAGTTCTCTGGGGACCTGGAAAAAACGCCAATCATCCTCCCAACGTGCAGGTGACAAGATGGATTGGACGTGTCCTTCTTTGCTTCACAAACGTCCTAAATGCCATTGCCCCGTCCAGGCTGCTTTCTCTTCGCATCATCCGGGCCACTTCCCTCCGTCACGTTGTCTCCCTCCTCCCCACCGGATGACGGGTCTGATAGTAGAGGAGCTGTTTCCCCTCCGCTCCAGTTCAAGGGATCTAATGTTGTCAGTGACTTCGGGGTTCAGGCGGATGACAGGCAGTCCTGACTTCCTTTATCCCTCTTGCTTCTCTCTCTCTCTCTCTCTCTCTCTCTCTCCCCCCCTCTCTCTCTCTGTGTGTGTGTGTTCCTGTGTGTGTTCATGAGCACACGTGCAAGCAAACAGGTGTGTGTGTCCCATGGTAAATACGAGGTCAGAGGGCAGCTTTGGGGCGTTGGCTCCCCCCTTCTGCGCTGGGATACGGGGATGGAAGTCATGTCATCGGGTTGGAGTGAAGCACCCTGATCCACTGAGCTGTCCGGCCAGCTATCCCTCTCTGTTTCTTCACTTCTGCATCTCGTGGCCCTCCCTCTACACTCGCTCATTCCTAGGCTCTCCTTCTTAGGGCAGAAGTTGGAATTTGCATCCATGGATTAGTAAGCAGAAGTGGCCTACTTAGAAAACCTTCCAGTCGGCCTGCTTTATTTCCTCAACATGATCTTGTGACCCACCGTGCTCCCCCTGGCATACTCAGCTGGTTCAGAATCTGCCTCTTCCTGTCTCCCTTTCTCCACGATTGGATGAACCACACAAACCTCTTTGCCTTCCTTCCAACCGAACTCCAGCGCAGGGGTCACTATGTCAAGGCATCTGTCTGCATCGTGACTGGGTTCTCCATATTACCAGCAACCCTTCCCCTTATTGTTGGGCAGCTAATTGTCCAGTACTCCTCAATGCCTATTAAGGATCTACATCATTCTCTGTAAGAACTCCATCCCACAGATGTCCCAGTTTTGACAGAAAAGCTTGCTCCTTCCACAAATCAGTACATGTGAAGAGGCAACACGTTGGAACAGATGTGAGAAAGGTATGGAGCGTGCCCATCCCGACCTCGTGACTCCACGAGACATCTTTTCTCTGACTGAGGACCACAAGCCTTGCCTTTAACAGCATTTTCTCTCTCCCTCTAGTCCTTTCCACTCGTCGTCTTGGCTCCACCCAGATGTTCCTCTGTTTTCGTAGGACCCTGCCCTTCAGACTATTGGCACCAAGTTTTCCCAGCTTCAACATTCCTTCCCAGACTGACCTTTCCACTCAACACCCAATGGTTCCGTCTCTCCACACCTTCACAGAATTAGCAATCTCTGTTGCCTGGCATGCTTTCCTTGTTTCTCATTGTTTCCTTAGAACATACTGTAGCGCTGTGATTCTCTGGGGGAGGTGCAATAAGATTTTTATTGAAAATTGTAAGGTCAAGTTCAGTCCCTAACTCTTGGCTTGCCAATGGAGCAGTAAGAAAGGAGGGTTCAGGATTCCACCCAATGCCAAATGGAGAGCTTTGGGTGGTAAACTGGGGAGCACAGAATTTTCCTAAAAACCTTGCAAATGTCCTGAGGGTTTTCTTCTCCCAAGCTGTTTCCTCCCTTCTCCCCTGATGTCAGCGTCTCTCCCTCTGCTTTCACCCTCTCTCTGTTTCAGGAACATTTCCTTGTGTTCAACAGTGACACACTGTTTGTTGCCCCCAAAAGTCTGTTCAGCTCTGCCTTTGCCTGGCCATTGCCCAGGGCTTCATTGACTTATGTGCTTTCAAGTGCTTTAGGGCTAGACGTAGACACTGAACACTGGCTCCGAGGAACAACTTCAGATTTCCTTGTCCAGCTGGTACCGTATCAGTCACAGATAACTCACACGTTATGTTCCTCAAACTGAACTTACCACGGCTCCATGGTTATGTCTTCCTGTGTGTTCCCTATCAATTCACTAATGGTTGGAAGAAGTAGGTTTGGGGTTACATTTTGCCTGCCATCTCCTTCATCCATAACCAGTCGCCCACCAAGCTCTGTTGACTGGGTGTCTTGACTTCATCCACTTTCTCGACTCCTGCCAACACTGTGTAAACTGTTTCGCCAGCTTTCAGGGGAGCTCAGCCATTTCATGGCTACTCTCCACTACTCTGCCGAGATCAGCACCGCTCCTCTGAGAGTCATTCTCCGGAGGCAGCAGAATGATCTAGTCCCTGCAGAACCCAAGCATGGTGTGCCGCTTGAAGGAAGTCGTTGGTGCCTGCCATCCCATCTGAAACAAGGCCCAAGTTCCTTTTAAGGCCTCTCCATCCCCATCTTCCTTGGAAAGTCTGACTCTTCCTGACTCACATGTCTCAGCAGTGTGAAACTCTTAATGTCCCCAGAATGCTTCCCCCACCCTCTTCGGTCTTCATGAAAGGTTTTTGTTGGAGCTCAGTGATTAATACCCCCCGGATGGACGTCTCTTATGACACCACAGGCTAGACTAAACTCCCCTGCCCTAAGGAATGAACCTGTATGAAGAGCTTTGGTAATTCATTTACTTTATCAGGCACATATACTGTGACACATGTGTACATATGTGCATATATGCACACACGAACCTTATAATGTATGATAGCCATCTGTGAACATCGTGAATCTGGAAACGCACTGCTGTCACCGTCTGTGACACCGCAGTGACAACCACAGGATATGGGCAGAATGGGGGTACTTGTGGGCTATGTAAAAGTCCTCACTTCTGACTAATGGCGATAATCCAGGGGAAAGCATGACATCATCCTTCTCTCAAGTAGACTAGAATGTGGGGACAATTGGGCTTTGGGGAAAGCTCACTCTGTGTCGCAGTGTGTGCTCGCGCAGACACAGACATATGCACGCACCCTCATTTGACTCATTTATAGTCGACGGGCTTGCTATTGTTTGGTGCCACCACAGCAACGAGAGGTCTAGAAAGGAACAACGCAGTTCTCTTGTCCTCACATCCCAGAGTGAGGAGGAGTCTGGAACTGGAGGCAACATATCAATGAATAAGAGGACTTTGAGTGGTGGTAAGTCATTCCACAGAACAGGTTACTGATCTCCAAATAAGGGACCAGAAAGTTCCAAGTCCTGAAAATACAAAGGAGTGTCAGTGAGGCCACTGGAGTCTGTCCCACTGCACACACGGTCTCCTGGGAGTCCATTCTTCTCCAGACAGTAGACGCAGGTCAGCACCCTGGCCAGGATGGCGATGGCTTGTCCGGAGATGCTACCTGCAGGCCTTCTTGGGAAGGTGACATCTTTACTGCCATTTGCAAATGTGGAGATTTGTATTTTATAGTGTTTCTGTAAGTCTCTAGCTGGGAAGAACGGTTGGCTGTGCATCAACCCCCGGGGGACACAAGGTGATGCGTGTTGAGTGCTGGCTCTCCTCTTGGAAGCCTGGAGTTCTCGTATGTGTCAGGGAGACAGTGCCTGTGTGAACAGCCCAAACGAATGCCTGAGTACCAGGTCTTCCTAGCTTCAACAGCTCATGTGTGTCACAAGAGGTCTCTGGGGGAGGAGGGAAACGCAGTCTGTGCGGTTATCCTGGGAAGGAGGACTCTACCATGCTCGTGCCCGGCTTCTTCCCTGTCTTACCTCACAAACCCTTCTGCTTTGTTGGCTTTTTTTGGCATCATTTCACTATAATCAGTTGTAGCCATGAGTTTGGTTCCATTTTGGGTCGTACCAACATTTCTAGTGAATCGATGACTCTAAGAGTTGTCTGGGGACACTGAACATCACGCAACACTTATACCATAGATATCATTTCTGAAGAAAGATTAAAACGAGCTTAAATGGATGAGTTGGATAGCAAGAGTAAAACACGAGGGAGGTAATGGAGGAGGTCCTTCTGTGTATATGTTGTCCTATTGGTTGATAAATAAAGCATTGTTGGCCAATAGGGAAGCAAGATAGGTGGGACCAGGAGTTGAGGAGGATTATGGGAAAATATATTCAAGAGTACAGAGTCACCATGTGATCCCTGGAGGAGAGGATGCATCAGGATGGTGTCCTTGGAAAGATAAGTTCTTATAAAAGTGTATATTAGTAATTATGTGTTAATAAGTTAAGTCAGAACTAGCCAATGAGAAGCCCTGTACATTGGCCAACAGCATTGTAACTAGCAGAGTCTCTGTGTGTTATTTGGAGTTGATGCAGCACAGGGACCAGGCTGGCAGGAAGAATGATCGTTACAGGGAGGGTACAGGAAAGTCCAGATCACCAGAATGAAGGTCAACATGGCTGTGTGATGATGAAGTCATATGTGGGTTTCATTATGGTTAATTCTCTTCACTTGTTTTTAATTCAACATTATTTAGAAAATGTTTAAATACATGGTTGATACAAGGCTAAGATATTTTCTTCTTCAAGTCATACTTTCTGTATTACAGCAAAACCAATTCACAAAACTATCTTTAATATGTCTCAAGATGGCATTGTGCCATCATTCAATAAATAGTCATCAAACACAAATGTTTCATTTCACCCAGACACCATGAAAGTCTCTGGTGACTTAAAGGTGACAACACCAACCCGCCTCTCACTTCAAAGGGTTCACTCAACGGAAGAAAAATCTTACAGTAGGATGAGCAACAGGGCTCTGAACAGACAGCAGGCTCTGGAGCGCTGGCCACCCAGAAGCACATGTGCTGTCCACAGCCACGTCCGACAGGTGAACGCAGAGCAGGGAGAGGCGCGTCAGCTCAGGGGGATTCCTGAAATAGCAGTGAGTCATTAATCACTGATATCCTGGCTCCATCCACCGAGCAACTGGGGATGAATAAGCAAAGAAAGTGAGCTAGCCACCAGAGGATGGAAATACTCCGGGGGACATTTGTTGAGTCAGTACAAGGACATGGAGACTTCAGCAGTTACAGTTTCAATGGAGAGAAAGCAGAGCAAAAAGCATTTCCAACAGCTTGAGCTCCAACCAAGAGCTGCCGGGCAGCATCACGCTTCTGGATTCTGGGCTGGCTTTGGGAACTGGAGGAAGGAAGGAGAGAGAAAGGAGAGACAGGAATAAAATACTAGTTGAACCACAATGGGGTGTAGATTTATGAGATGGGAACATATGGTTCGTAACCTGTGTCTGATATGTGAGTTAACATTGATGTATAAAAGGCAAATTACAATATAAAAACAAATTCACAGCAGAAATGACTGTGGGAGGTTGAAGGGAGGAAATACGGGCCTTGGATGAATTAAATGCCTAGAAAAGACTTAAGGGCTTTAAGCTGCAAATTAGAATACATGCTGTATATATTGTCCCAAGACGCTGCTACGGCTGGAGAAAACATCA
Organism: Mesocricetus auratus; assembly: GCF_017639785.1. Classification (NCBI taxonomy): domain Eukaryota; kingdom Metazoa; phylum Chordata; class Mammalia; order Rodentia; family Cricetidae; genus Mesocricetus; species Mesocricetus auratus. The sequence goes on along the minus strand of NW_024429192.1, from coordinate 4,790,184 downwards.
AAGCAACACTAACGCGGGCACTTCTTGTTTACAGAAACTTCCCATTAGACCTGGAGTCCCAAAATTTATGTAATAAAGATATGAATCTCTATGAAATGTACAGCCAGAATTTTCATTGATTCCCACAAGAAAACTTTAAAGATCTATCTCTTAGAGAAATATTAAAATCCCCCTTTTATGTAAAATTACCTTAGGAACACAACAAACTTTGCGTTGGTGTTTCGCCTGCCCTGCATATCTGTGTGAGATTGTCAAGTCTCCTGGAACTGCCATGTGGGTGCTGGGAATTGAAACCGGGTGCTAAGAACAGTCGGTGCTCTTAACCACTGAGCCATCTCTCCAGCCACGATGAACTTTGAGAAACACAGTTTCATATGAACAGCTGTTTCAGGTGAAAACATCACGCGTTGCAGTTGAAGATGCCGTTTTGGAGGGGCAACTGTTGGTTCGCTTTCTGTTGCTGTGCTAAATATATGGCAAAGGGCAGCTCAGTGGGGGCCCCCTTCATTTTGTATGTTACAGTCTACCGCTGAGGGACCAAGGCGGGACCAAGGCGGGAGCTTGAAGCAGAAACCAGAGAGAAGAGCTGTCTTAGAGTTGCTCTCTGATCCAGCCCAAGCCTACCCACCCAGGGATGGTCCCGCCCACAGTGGGCAGGGCATCCTACATCAATCTAGATAATTCCGCATAGACACTCCTGCAGGCCAGTCTCATGGAATCAACTCACCAGGTGAGGTTCCCTCTTCCCAGGTGACTCCAGTTTGTGTCAAACTGACAATGGAAATCGGCCACAGTCCCGTAACTGAGTCAACTCAAGGAACGCCAATGGTCTCCACGCCTAACCCAGTGCTTTTTCACTCTCTTTCTGCTCTTTATTAATAACTCGCTTCTGTATGGTATTATCCAGAAAGTGACTTTTAGAAAGGGTGTGGCCGGTGGCCTGGAGAAACACCGTACAGGACGGGACTCTAGAGATGCCCGGCAAGGGTTTGCTGTAAGCAGCTGTCTCCACGCCCACCAGCCCTCCTGGCCTTTGAGTCTGTCCCCTCGGACCTCCATTTCCTTCTCTGACTACATAGACACAAACAGCCGAGTGCACGGTAGCAGAGGGCGTATCTGAAGGATCCAGTTCTCATTATGGATGCGTTTGTGAACGTACACACGTCCACGTGGGTGCCGCACATGTGCGTGTGCGTGTGTGTGCATACCAGAGGATAGCTTCAGGTGCCTTCCCTCAGCTGTCACCCACATTTTCTTTTATTGGAGACAGGGTCTCTCACTGGCCTGGAACTTGCTGAGCAAGCTAGGCTGGATGGCTGCCCAGAAAGTGCCAGGGGGCGGGGCAGGGGCGGGGCAGGTGCTCATGAGCCAGCTCCGGCTAGCCAAAGGACTTCTGTAACACTCTTCCTCGAAGTGCTGGGCCTTATAATTTTTTAATGTGGGTTCTGGGGTTTGAACTCAGCTCCTCACTCTTGCATAACAAATACTTTACTGACCGAGCCATCTCCCCAGCCCCTCATCATTGCTGTTGCTAATGACTTGGTGAGTGTTTATTCCCATTTCACAAGTGAGACGATCCACCTGCCCAGTTAGTCCTTTCCCTCTAATGGAACTGGACTCAGCCCAGAAGCTCTCCAATCGAGATGTCTCGTCCCGCCCACCACACCCTCACCTTTCCCTCAAGGCTCTAAGCTACCTCAAGCACTTTCTGCACCGTTAGCTTTGGGTGTCCTTGCTCTTGGTACAGCACTTACCACAGAGAAAGGGCTCATCAAGGTTTCATCAAAGGAATGCGTCTTAATAACATCCATTCCTTCACCATCGTGCTGTGCAAAGTCACTGTGGTCACCCCTTGAGTATCTCCTCTCAGACCCAAGTGCTCAACAGGAACAATAGCAAACTTTCCACTGTAAGTACTGTGCGCTGTGGACAGCTCTAAGAGCATCTTCTCTCTCTCTCTCTCTCTCTCTCTCTCTCTCTCTCTCTCTCTCTCACACACACACACACACACACACACATACACACACACACACACAAACTCGGGGAGCTAGGTACCATTCTTAGGTTCAGTTCAGAGATGGAGAAACAAGAAATAGAGGGCATCCGCCCTGGCACAAGCCTTCTTCCCAGTGTCCACACAGCCAGGATGAAACAGAATTGAGGTCTCAACTCAGGTGGCTGGCTTTTCACACACACACACACACACACACACCCATCTCTGCATCCCACTGCCGTCCTCAACTCCGGAGATCCCCACTTAGGGACAGCACATAACGAATACGGAGACGTACAGGACGCTTCCTCACTCTTAAACAACGCATTCTCAGCAACACGAATTTTCCATCGCCTTGATGGAGAGGATCGACATAGTCAACACCCAGGGAAAATGTGGTTCCAGCATTCTTATGCACTGGAGGCCAGGGGCAGTGAGAACACAGAGGGAAGTAACCAAAAGGAAAATAGATGACTCTGCACTGGAGGAAAGACAAAAATGACAAACTTCTGGCTGCTGCTTGTTATAAAATGGGATGCTGGGAAACTGCAACCAAGAAAGGCACGTTGTGGGGGAGAGAGAGAGAGAGAGAGAGAGAGAGAGAGAGAGAGAGAGAGAGAGAGAGAGAGAGAGAGAGATATCACACAAAAATTTATCTTTTCCTCAAATGTTTTAAAAAGCCTGGAGCAAGACCAAACCAGATCATACCAGAAGTCGTAGGTCTGGAGAACTCTGTTTCAATAGCTACTTACGGGCTTGACTGAAGTGTGAATTTGTAAAGGAAAATATGAGTGGAAAGTTCTAGCCTGCTTCCTACAATTCCTGATGCTTCCCATCCCCTTCCCCAAAAATAAAATGAATAATTTCTCCAAGGATCCAGAGGGAGGCAAAGTCCTTGGTGATTTCTCTGGTTTGGAATCTTACCAATGTCACAAAAACTGTGCCTCTGCCCACAATCCTCATGCCAGTGTTAAACGACTACTCTCAAGGACTTCCTGGGGTTCGTGAGAACCCACTGAGGAATGAGGCCGTTCCACCCAAGGGTCAGCTCTGGTCTTTCCAGCTTATGTATGCAATGACTTTGGGTCTTTATCAACATTTGGAAGCAAAGGAGGAGCACATTTTTAATTTTTTTTGAGAAAGTTGATGACTTCAGGTGGAGAGTGAGCAGCTGTGGGGATGGTTCTGGAAGCCCAGTGAAACATCCTGTCTTCACATAAATGTTTATGGAAGCAGGAAGACTGGGGAAGAGAAACACAGCAGAATGTCGCATGACTCACAGGCTGAGTGCCTTCTAAATAAAGCATGGCCCAGAGTTTCCCAGGGGGTGCTCCATGTGAGCAGGCAGCTAGGATCCAGGGGGCAGTGAAACCAAGGTGCTCCCAAAAGTCACTCTGTCCCTTTCGAGGTTTAAGAGAACAGCATGCACCAAGAGCAGGAAGTCCTGGGCGCAGGGTCCCACTCCGGCTGGCGGTGGCAGCTCCCAGCTCCTGGTTTTGTGGAGGAGGAGCCGAGACCCGGGCCTATGCCTCTTGCTGACTCAGAGGTCCTCTTGTCGTAGAGCCTCTCCGACTGACGATCGTTTAGTTTAATTTTAGATCCTGAGTGCTGGATCTGGGAATGTTTGCACACTAGAAGCAGGCTCCATTGACATTGGCATGTGAATTTGGAAAGGAAGTCTGTAAGTCCTAAATCCCTTACACGGCCCAGTCTCTTATACTCTATAACGTTGTGAATTTGGACCAAGCAAGAGGAAATCATCTTTTGGCACTCACTGCTCTGCCAGGGAAGGCACTTTTCCTGACTCTAGCTCTCATAGATTAAAAAAAAAACCCACAGTACTGTTCTTTGTACTCAAGATTCTCTGACTAGAATGATCTAGAAAGTTCTAGAAAGTTGCATAGTAGAATTGAAATTTCTCCTTGTTCATTTCAATGTGTCTTGAACTTACTAGGAAATATGTTAGAAACAGAGTTCAGATTCTCATCGCAGCTTAGTAATGGTGGCCTCCTGTGATCTGAAAGCAAATTGTCATCATGCCAGGTGAGTTAGTTAGAACAATCACTTCTGATGTCTCCTATTTAGATGCAGTTAAGCAATTGAACAGTTCAGAGGAATAATCACTGTCTAGGATGGGTTCAACTGTATGTTCGAATAGTCCTAGTATCCAATGAGCTGACTTGTTCTGAGCTGTCAAATCAGATAAAAACAACAACAACAACAACAGCAGGATGCCCAATCAGCTGAAGTTTAGATGAACACAAATGCATTTTTCAAGTGAGTGCCTACCCCACGCTTTGTTTTATTATTGGGGTTACCCTGGAAAAATGTAAAATGGTTACACTGTATTTTAAATAACAATGCAATGGAGGTCTGCGAGTTTTCTGGGGTACTGTGTGTTGAAAACACATTCTGAGTGTGTCCCTCCGAGATCTGGGGAGTCTAGATAAAGGGTATTAAAGGTATTTAAAAGAGCAAGGAGGGAGAGGCATTTTCTCAGCCATGGACATGCAGCCTAAAGTGACACCCCTAAAGTGACACCCCTAAAGTGACATCCCTAAAGTCAGAGTAGTGGGGATACAAAAGCAGTGGGAAGCTCTGAGGTGACCTAGCACTTCCCCCAGGGGGGTCTCAAGTCCCTGAGTCCTCACTTTCTTTCACTGTCATCCATTGTCTCCCCGTGGGGACCAGGCAGGGAGGAGATGGGCCTGGGGCGGTGAGCCCCGCAGTCTTTAAGGTACGTTTGTTTCGTCACTAGCTGAGGTCTACACAGTCCTGGCCCTTAATCGAGTCCACGTGCGGCAAAGCCGTTCACTGGGAGAGCTGGCTCTCACCAGGAGCCGTTAGCAAGCATGTGATCACAGGAAGTCAAGAGCTGTGGCTGCTTCTAAGAACGCAATAAACTCCTACTGGCCTGTGGAGGGTCCAGACTTGTGTGTCTGTTGTTTTGTAACTTCTACTGTGCTCTCCAACGGGAGATGGGACAGGAGGAAGATTCCCAAGCCCGCCCCCAGTGCGGGCAAGAAGCCTGTCCTGCTGTTCAGTGTGCTTCCTTCCTGTCCAGGGAGGCCAGCTGCTGAGCCTATGACTGTGCAAGCAGCCGCATTGGGATATGGCCTGAGACAGCTTGCAGCCGGCCGGCCGGGCTGAGTGGGCGTCTGTCAGACTCAGACAGGGCTCCCCCATCCTGCCTGGACAGTGAGAGGAGCTCCTGAGAACCTTTGATTTATCTACAGCCCGGGTACTATAGTGCAAGACCTAGGAAGAGAGGCTGTGGCAGGTGAGGCACCAAACATACATCTCCGGGTCTGTATGCGCACACACATACACACACACATACACACAGACACACACACACACAGACATATTCACATTGATACACACACAGATATATTCACATTGACACACACATGCACACACACAGACACACACACACACACACACACACACACACACCTGGCTTTCTATTCACCTTGGGAGTGAGGGAGAGCCTGCGTGCTGGGGAGAGAGACAGGGGTGGGGAGTCCCTGCCCCAATCTCAGGCAGGTGACAGGAGAGTAGAAACACTGCTGCATTTGCCAGTTATCTGTCCCACCGGGTAACCTCTCCTCATACTAGCTCGGCACCATCGAGGTGTGGTTACAGTCTATGGAGGTTCCCGACTCTTCATCCAGAGTCCATGAGCTCCTATGAGTCTGGGGAAGCTGCCCCTAGTCATGGCCCTCTCTGGCTCATACAATCCCTCCTCCCTTTCTTTAGCAAGACCCCCTGAGCTCAGCCCAGTACTTGGCTGTGGATCTCTGCCCCTGCTTCCATGAGTTACTGGATAGAGTATCTCTGATGACAATTGGGGAAGTCACCAATCGGATTACAGTCGATGGACAGCTCAGGCCCCCTCTCTAGTACTGCTGGGCGTCTTAGCTGGGGTCATCCTTGTGGATTCCTGAGGGTTTCCCTGGTGCCAGGCTTCTCCCTAATCCCCAAATGCCCCCCACCCATCAAGATGTCTCTTTCTTTATTCTCGCCCTCCATCTCGACTCCCACCCTCCTCCTGCACCCAACCTGCCCAGCCGGCACCCTCAAGTTCCCATCCCTCCATGGCCAGCTGCCCCGGCCCCCAGTTCACCCAGAAGATGCCCTTCATCAAAGACATGAACTTCTGGGGGGCATTTCAAATTCATACTCTAATGTAAGTCTCTGACAAGGGACAAAGGCCATTCACAGGGGCACCTGCAATGACCGCTGGGGAAGAGCTGGTCCCCACACCACAGCGCACTTCCCTCTCAGTGAGTACCCTCTCTTCCCTCTGTGAGTAAGACAGCTCTGATCCATGGTATGTTTCTGAGTGAATGAAACTTCCCCAGGAAAACAGCACTTTCCAGACCCCAGCCTCAGTCTGACCTGGAACCTTGCTGCCTGCAGTGGGGGAAACGCCACGCCCCCTCTGCTCCCAGGTGTGCTATGGGCAGATTTTCTTCTTTCCGGGTCTCTTGGTGACAAGCCAACAGGAGAGCTGCGCCTAACCTGTGTGAATTTTGTTCCCTGCACCCGGCGCTACACCTCACTGGCCCTGGTGGGTGTCTGGGGAACACATCACAGGGACAAGAGTCCACAGCCCCAGAGCTGGATGTAGCTGAAACCACAGCATCTGAGGCGCACGTTCCCTTCGGTAAACTCAGACCCCCCACACACACATGATTGCCTTCCCCGTGTAGCATGCTCCTCTCAGGGAAAGGCTTCCTCTCTGGCGTCTCCACTCAGATAGTCTCCCCCTATTGCTCTCTAGCTGTCCCCTCTCCCCCTGACTCCTTTACTCAAAATCCACATCAGCATGTAAGAATGTCCCTATGAGAGAAAGCATGGCATGCCTTTGCAACGTTAGGACGGGCACAGTCTACATTCAGCACGGCCCTTTCACTTGGAGAGCTTGCGTTTTCTGGAATCTCCTGGAACCTCATACAGGCTGTTGAGCACTGACACGAAACTCAGTAATCAATATGACCCAATCTGTGGCGTCCTGAGCTACAGGACGCTCGTTAGAAACTGTTGCACCTCCTAAGCTTTAGTAATCTAATAATTCAAATAGTAGTTGATAAATTTAGTAAAAAGAGAGAATCTGCCTTATCAAATTGTTTCAGTTGGGCGATCCCCATTTGTTCTCTTTTGTCCCAGATGATCGTGACATAAATTGCTGGTGGAGAGTGAATTTAAAACATAGTATTTTGGTCTCAGTGAGGAAGGTTTTGAAGTGGCCTTGTGGGTTTCCATAGCAGGACTCACTCTGCGTGGGAGTGAGTGTTCCCATGCAGCAAACCATGCAGCTCTGTTGTTTAGCTTCTCCAACAGACGAACCCACAACAGCAAGGCAAGTCTACAGCAAGCTGAAACTGTTGTTTCTGGAAGTCTCTTGAACCTCAGCTATCTTGGGGTCTCCCCAGGGACAGATTACTTCATGTCACAGCAAAAATTCTCCTGACTCTGTAAACAGCTCAAAGTTCCAGGAAACAGGGAAGCCAGAGGACAAACATGAAGTTATGCTGTGTTTGGGAAATCTGTGATCTGGAACACTCACTTCTGAGGTGTCTGCCTCTAGGTATGGGTCCACGGTCCACCCCTTCCTCCCAGAGCATCACCTCTACCTGTGGGTCTATGAATCCTTCCTTCCCTCATGTTTGGTGAGTCTCTTTTTTTCTTTCTTGGAATACCCATTGTCAAATCCCAAACAACAGACTCCCACCAACCCAGATGGTTAAACGTGCATTTTCCACAGTTGCATATTTTATATAAAACAATAAACAACTTCATAGCATATCAGAACCACAAACAAACAAACAAAGACTTAACAAGGTTCTAGGCCAGTGGCTCCATAGGTAGAGTTGTTTGCTACACAAGCATGAAGACCCTGTATTGGGATCCACAGCACCCACTGGGAAGTCAAGTGCAGCAACATGTCCCTAAAGCCCCAGCCCTGGTGAGGAGACAGTCTTGCTGCGTAGGTAGTCTAGCCAACCGGTAAGTTCTAGATTCAAGAAGGAGTCTTGTCTCATGAAGTGAGATCTACACCAGTAAAAGAAGACAACCTCTGCCGTGCACAAGCTCACACCCACCCGCACCCACACCTGTGTGCACACGTATATACTACACACAGGGAGAAACGAGTAAAACAGTCACCCAAGTGTTGTGGTTTAAATAAAAACAGACGCCCCCCCCACCACACAACTGACTCGGTCCTACCTCAACTTGATGTGTCATTCTTTGTTCATGGGAGGCCTGCCCTCTCTGAGTGGAGAGAAGCAAGGGAAAAGAAACTACAGTATGGTCTACCCATTCCTTTGGTAACCAGGGCATTCCCTTGTATAAACACTAACTGGGGAGAAAAAACAAAAACAGTGAGTAAATCCATTGTCTCGACAACTCCCTTTGCATGACCGAGATGGTTTTTGCCTTGCCTGCTTCTCTATTTTGTGGAAACTTGGATATTCTGGAGATGTCATCGGCACAGACAAATCTGCACTGGGTTTTAGCCATCCCAGATGTGGAGGAGAACATGGGCCTCCCTCCCTCAAGGCCAAGGTTGGCTGGTAAACTACAGCTGTTGTCAAGTACCATAGCAATGGGATTGGGCATTGGTGACAAAGGCCGCCCACTGCTGGCTGACCTCTACTCAACGGTGGCTGAGGGACGGCTGCACGCATGTACAGGGAGGGCTGTGAGCTCTGGGCTTTAGGGTTAGGGCCAGGTTTGATGTACGTTTACACTGCAGTGAAGGACACCAGTGCGTATGGTTCCAGGCACCCGGATGACCATGGGGGTTACTTGGGTGTGACACCCATGGTCAAAAACGTGGTGGTGGCCAGAGAAGAAATGGACACAGTCTAAAGTGCAAATTCACAGACGCACCAGCAAGGGGGTTTGTGCCGGCGACTTTATCATCGCGGTGACAAAGTGCCTGGCGAAGGCAGCTTAAAGGAGGAAGGGCTTGTTGCTGTAGCTTCCTTGTTCTGCCTGCTCCTGCAGCCCTTGAGCCCCAAATAAAAGCACGGATGCCGTATTAGTTATTAACCGTTGGCCGATAGTTAGGGCTTCTTACTGGCTAGCTCTGCCTTAATTATTAACCCAAAACTACCAACCTATGTATTTCTACATGGTCTTATCTTACCAGAGAACGCCTGGCACTTCCTGTCCTCCCCATCCCTCCATGGTGTCTCCTTCTGGCCTTCTATGCCTACCTTTCCTCCTCTCCTGGGCCCGCCTGCCTTCCTCCCTCTACCGCCAGGGTTTTATTTATCAGCCAATAAGAGAAACATATGTACAGAAGGACGCCCCTCCCCCATCAAGGGCTGGTCTTGGCTCACAGCTTGAGGCTATCATCCATGAAGACCATGAACTGACAGAGAGTCACCGAAAGCTCAGCAAGCCCCTTGGAACTCCGGGGCACTTTGTAGCCCTCTCAGTCCTTGAGACCCATGCTCCCTCGTGTTGTAGCCACGACAGCCCCTCCTACTCATCGCTCCCGGGTCAGCTTATGTGCCCTCCCCCACCTTGGTGCTCCATGGGTCCCATCACCCCCCCTCCCCGCCCATTCTGTCCAGAGGACACCAGCTGTAGCGCTCAGCTCAGTTGCTCAGAGACGGGCTTCTCCACAGAGCTCCGGAGCCAGGGGCATACCTCATTCCTCAGTCCTGGTAACTTTCTTACTCCAAGGCCCTTGTTGAGTTTATAAAGCCATGCAAGGAGGTTTACCATGGTTAGTTAGTACCTTGATGAAGACGTGAACAAAAACGTTTGAGTAGAATACAACAGGAAGTGAGAAATGACCCAGGGGGAGTAGGAGACAGTCTGCAGGGGGGTAGGAGACAGTCTGCAGGGGGGGTAGGAGACAGTCTGCAGGGGTAGGAGACAGTCTGAGGTTCCTTCCAAATGCTAGGACTCATGATCCATAGCTGGACCTATGATGGTTTGGATCAAAGCTACTCACTTTCCCAACACCCTTTGCAGTCAGGCAGGAGCAGGTTTTGGATGAGCTCTGATCTGTGAAACACAGAATCAAAGCTGCAATAAATCCTTTGCAAAACTACCCTGCAGCCCTGTCACCTACTACTCCTGCATGGTGAAGAAGATTCTAGCATTCGCCTGAGTGACAGCTAGAAGTGGCTCTTTTTAAACACCTGGGATGGCAGCATGATGGCTGAAGCTTTGGCCATCGTGTTGGGTTTTGAAGAAGCGGTTGTATTTTAGAGGTAGCAAAATACCGAGGACCGCCTATCCTCTGTGCTTTACACTCAGGTGGGCGATTACCGTTACTGTTATGTCCTGCTACTCACAGCTGGGTGTCGAGGAAGGCACTAGCGGCCGAGGACTTCATCGTGAAAACACGGCAGAGGAATGGGTTTCAGAGAGCCTGGAAGCCGCTTTCCTAAGAGAATTCACCGAAGAAAGTGAGTGCCCGGTGTTGAGAATCTTAATGTGCCTCGCTGGTGTCAGGCAGCTACGGGTTCCTTAGCTGTGTCACTTCCAATAAATAAGTTTCTATATTAACACCCCCGCCGTAGAACGTTTGACAAGGCCCTTTGGTGAATGAGGGTTCCCAGGGTTTCCAAGGCAAGAGAGGACAATATCCATTCTTCCTGTGTCCACACACTGTTTATCTCTCTAACACAAGCCCAAGGCAACCAGGGACCTGAATTCAAAATGCCTTTGGCCCATACAGAGCCTGGGCTCTGACCAATCAGAACAGACTTTGAGTGTGGACCTAGTCTATCCACTCTAAGCCGTTCCAGCATGGCATCAAACTGGACGGTCCCGACAGCACTGTAGCTCAGTCACATCATCACGCTTATGTCACGTGGGTGGGAAGAGCCAGATCCACAGAGAGGCCTTCTCCTCCCTGTGACTTCCCCTGGTTGGTGCAACGCCCAAGAGCCTTCGGGATGGATATTTGCAAGGCCGCTGGGGTTTAGCGTCTGATTTTTCCTAACCGTTGTGTGCTGGGTTTGAAGGGGTGTCCATGTATGTGTGTGCACAGGCACGCCGTACAAGCGGTACACAGATGTTGGGCATGCGGCAGGGAGCCCCGCCTCCTGTCCTTACGGGAGGAGCAAGACACTTGAGAGCCCTAGCCCTGGGCTTACTTTGGGCGGCCGGGCCACAGGAGTCCTAACATCTGAAACGACATTCTGGTGTGCAACAGTGGTGACTCAGCATCAGAGAGCCATTCCTCTCCGCTGGCCGGGTTTGGCGCAGCCTGCCGGTAAATGACCATTCAGCTCAGTCCTCACAAGAGCCCAGAGGCTGATATTAGATAATAGCTCTTACCAAAAAACGGAGTCTTTCCTCCTCCTCTTCAGCCCAGAGGATCCCGGTGCTCAGAAACCTGCAGAGGCACCTCGGCAGTCCAGGCGCTTGCACTTTCAAGACCCATGGAGTCGCACCTGGCCTGACCCCATGTTAGAACGGGGTATTCTGAGTCGGGACCTCCTTGCCAAGTCCTTGCCATGTGTTCACTTCATAGTCTTCCTCCCTGTAGGTTTGGAAATGAATAGCTTTGCCTCACTGAGTCAGCCATTTGTGCACAGGGGGACCGCGGTGCAGCTCCCCTCTGCGATGAGCAAGTGTAAGATTTAGCAGCTGTTAAGGACCAGCGCTGCCCCGACCACAGGCTAGGGTGGCTCCTGGAGATACCCTGTTTACAGGGCCAGGGGCTCAAGACAGCATCTATGTGACCGCTGGTATGGGGCCTACGTCCTTAACAACAGGCACAGCTGTCTCCGGGTGCCCTGTGGAGAGACCCAGCCCCCAACTTAGCAAGCATGTTGGTTATCTGACCTTGAGCCATTTCTCAGCCTTCCACATGTACGTGATGACAGACAGCTGGAGCATTCTTCAAGGCCAGATCACCAGTGAAGTCTGGCTGGCCAGTAGCTGGGGGGCCATTGCCTGTATTCGTTGAATCATTTTAGATCCTTAAATATTCCTAAATTTTAAACTGATGACTTATATCTAGCAAATAAATACCCTCAAATGACACTCCTTTTCAAGCCCAATGTAACAGAAATATCTGTTCTGTTCCCTGCCAGGTGCAGCTTTATCCCTTAGCCTAAAATTTATACATACGAGTAGCTTCCCCGCCCCCTCTGAAATGGGGGCTCACATTACACAGAAATCTATTTATAATTTTTTTTTGAGAAACGGTGAGCTGAAAAGATGGAATCCAAGCACCACGGACACCTCTGGAAAGACGCGGCAGATGTCAGCTTTTGAAATGAAAATAAATTCTCGCCCCATCCAAGCTTTGTGGTAGCATGCTGACTTTCAGATGTTCCCAGAAACACGGCTGCTTGAGGTGAACACCATCTTGGGCCACATGTTTCGGTTTGAGGGGTTGGCGGCCTTTCTTTGGCTTCCCGGAGGCAGGGTTTCTTTAAGTCTTGGTCCCACAGAAGGGATGTGACGAGGGTGCAGAAGGCTTGGCCCTTCAGAGGTCCCATGCGACGAGTAGCTCAGGGCAGCGCAGCACCGTGTTCTGCTGGCTTACACTGGTTCTCCACACATGTTACCCACAGCCTGGGGACACCGTAGCCTTTGGTTTTGGCACCTTCTGATGCTGTCCCCACGCTGATAAGTACACCGTACCTCAATCAGTCCTGGTTCCTGAAAATGTTCTCTGTGGCAGCCCCAGGACCCAGCAGAGAGGGGAGAGACACAAGACGTCCAAAGCCTGGGTTGGGATCGTGAGGGAAAGACTCCCAGAGCTGGAACCTGAGGTCCCTGGGAAGCGGACAGAATTTCCAGCCAAGATGATGCAGTTAAAAGGGCAAAGCTCCTGGGTGAGGGGGAAGCCGGGGTCTTTGTGTTGTGTTGTCACCGCGGTATGTGTCACCCACCTGCGGTCCTCCTAACACTCACAGACAGTGGTCTGCAACAGCTGGGGGGGGTGAGGGGATCTTTCTTCCTCAGGGGGAAAAAGAAAAGTCTGACTCCACCACGACGACGATGACTCTGAGTTATCAACAGCTATTGGCCACCTAATCAAAACTGCGGTGTGCGTTTCACGTCTTAAAATTTTAAGACATAACTTCTTTATTATTTATGTATTCGAGAGTGTCCCCTTGACACGCGCACTTCTAGTGCCATAGAGCTGCCCTGGAAGACCATTGGCTCTCTCTCTCTTTCTGCCATGGGGGTCCTAAGGGAGTCAAAACTCAGGTCCTCAAACTGGAGGCAAGAAGGGTCTTTATCAGCCAAGCCGTTTCAACAGACTAGGGCCACATTTGACAGTTTTTTGTTTGGCCACATAATTTTTTATTATCAGGGCTATCAGTTGTGAACTATCCCTAGTCTCCTCTACCCGGGTGTACTTAACATTGCCCCATTGTTCATACAACCTACGTTTAGTTTAACTTCCTTCCCTTGTACACGGGAATCCATTGACTACTGACGCTGCTTCTGTCCCCAGCACCCACGTGGTGGCTCGTGAACAGCTGTGACTCTAGTCGTGAGGGATCCAGTACCCTCTTCTGGCCTCTACCGGCACAGCACACATGTAGTGTAGACACATGTAACATATATATATATATATATATATATATATATATATATATATATATATATTAGGTTAGAAACAATCTTGTTTCACATGTCAATCCCAGCTCCCTCTCCCACGTCTCCTCCCCCTCCCTCCCCACCAGGCCCTCCCAATCCTGCACCCAATCTCCACTCCGATCCCCAGGGAGGGTGAGGCACTCCATGGTGGATCTCCAGTGACTGTCATTTCATCCAGGGCAGAGTCTAGGCCCTCCCCCAAGAGCCCCAGCTGAGAGAGCCTCCCATATTGTGGCATGAGCACTCAAAGTCTATTTGTACACCAGGGATAAATACTACCCAAGACCCCATAGATTACCTAGGCCTCCTCACTGACCCCCTAGGCACCCACATTCAGGGGGTCTGGGTCAATCCCATGCTTTCCACACAGCCATCAATCTGGAGTCCAAGAGCTCCCCCTTGTTCAGGTCAGCTGTTTCTGTTTTTAAAAACCTTTTTACTGAAAGTACCCCTGGAGAATGCTTTCAGTATTGACAGATATTCGATCCATTGGCTCTGGAAGCAACAGTTGTAGCCAAATTTCACCAAAGGAGGTTAAACCAAACCGCACTCATTTTTAAACCAAATTCTTTAACGAGCCTCAACAGCCAAGCAAGAGCTGCTTGTGGCATAGCATGCATTTAGAGAGGACAGCCCCAGACAGGCCAGCACAGTGGCACAGCCCCTGAGTCAGACACGCCGGCACAGTGGCACAGCCCCTGAGTGCCGAGGCCAGTTCCCATGTTTCTAGCCTACTCTCCGGCTCAAATGAGGCTGGCTGGAAGGAGCCTGATGCTTCGAGAGATTTCTCTCAAGGCAGTGAACCTGCCATGTCCTTCTTCACATAAACGGAAGCCTGTGAAGCAAACTGGTAACAAACTGTGTTCACTAAAGACCTGGCCCCCGCGGGAAAACAAACAAACAAGCAAACAAAACAAAACAGGTCTAGGTTTCCATTGCAGAGACAGCTAAAGACTCACTCTTTACTTCTTTTGTCTTTCTAAAGATGATCTAGCCAGGGGAGAAAATAGACTTTTACAGAGCCAATAATGGAAGTTATCCTTCAGAAGGCTACTATTTGACTCTATCACCTAAAGAGAAACAAAAATTTTATCCTTCTTAAGTGAATGGCCCATCAAGGCATACATGGAGTCAGCCTCGTATAGGAAAGCAAACCATTACTAGACCCTATAAATTTACAAGATTGCAATGACCCACATGACAATAAGCCTGCATGCTGGGGTGTCCCCAGCTAACAGTGCCCTTGGGAACAGATGTGGTGGGGGTGGGATATGTCCCTACCCTTAGACCCGAGAGAATGCAAGCAGATTGCATTCAGATCTGCTGACATTGTGACTCATGCTCTCTCGCATACCAGAAGGGGCTAAAAGAGGTGCTAAGATAAACAGCCAGGCCCGTGGGGGCTGGTGCATGCTGACTTGGCGGGAAAGAGATGTGGTTGAAATGGCATGAGTGGATTGGAATGCCCAGACCCTAATCTTCAAAACAGGTGCCTCCACAGGCATCAGAACAGTATGATTTAGCATGGCATCGACAACTGTGAGCATATCTTGATTCTGCAATGATGAATAATGATGGTCATTCATTCAGAGGCATTTTAGATTGCATATAGAGTCGTGGTGAGCATTTATTATTCTGTGCATTGTGCTGGAACACAGGGATGCTACCAAGACATGGAAGGACATAGTCTCTGCTCTCAGATTACTTAAAGGGTTTATTCACAGTTCTCAAAGACATAGGTAAGATAGACTTACATATAAACAAGCCTGGAGATAGGTGACAGATAAGCAAGTAAACAGATGATAGATACAGAAATGAAACATAATGATTAAGTAGATAGATAGCAGCTAATGAGGGAGAAGACAGATAAATGAAAGATAGAGTTCCCACAGTTAGATGGTAGATGATGTTACATAGGTAGATAGATAGAAGATAGATAGGAGATAGATGATAGATAAGTGATAGATGATGAGACAGATAGATAGATGATAGATAGATAGATAGATAGATAGATAGATAGATAGATGACTGGATAGATGATGTTGATGAAGATAGATAGATGATACATAGGTGATAGATGATAGATAATAGACATATGATAGATAGGTGATAGATGATTAGATAGATGATGATGATGGAGATAGGTAGATAGATAGATCAAAGGCATATAGAGGAGAAGATTAGGCAACGCATAGATGAAAGATAGATTAGTAGAATCTGGTAACAAGCCTCCCACATACGTTCCAGAACGTTAGAATGTCTCCAGGTTGTCTGTCACAGTTGAGGAGACAGGATTCTCTGTCCTTTGCTGCTGAGGAGACACTGAAAAACTTTCTGAGTTTTAGAGAGAAGTGTCCCCATGGGAGATAAAGGGTCACAAATAAAGACCCGACCCACCAAAGGACAGTGGATGTGGTGGAGGCGGCGCCTCCGTGTTGGCGGACCAGTTCTTCACTTTGGGGGTCCCAGTTCCTGAGGGGACAATGCACCTGTTTCAAAGTATTGGGCGATTATGACGCCAACGGCTCTGCCATGGCAGGTGCCCCATAAATGTCAGCTGTTTTTTCTTCACTCTTCTATTTCTGCGCACTTAAGGTGCACAAAGCATCTTGCGTCCACGGATGATCTGATGCCATGGGTTGTGAATGCATAGCATCGTGGCTCCCAAGATATTCTAAAACTTTCTCTTTTCAAAGTGAGCAAACACTTTCTATAAAATCAAGAACGCTTTTAGGGTCGTGGCTTAGGGAAAAGTCCAGGTCACAAAGAATACAAATAAACACAGGCGAAGTGTCAACACAGTCCAGAGCCATCAGCAGCTGGAGGCTGCCCGGCTGCTTCGGGGACTAAAGCTTTGAGTTTGGTTTAACAGTCATCTGATGGCTAGATGACCTCACATCACACAGGAGTCTTCAAAGACCGGCAAGATCGGTGAATGGGCGAACCAAAATACATTCTCTCCCAAGTGTGCGTGTCTAGGGAACTTACCCTGTGTCAATTCTGGCTCTGGGAAGAGGAGAAGGAAGAATTCTTTGAGAATTAAGAGAAAGTATTTTCATCCTTCGCGCAGGTTTGAGCTCCAGTTCCCAGCACGAATGTGGGCTGCAGAGCGTCAAGCTAAGAATTCGACATTCTGAGGCCAGATTGGCAGTGGCCCCAGGTGTTTGGCAGGAGTAAGCGCAGATCTTCTCAAGGCTAAAGCACCTTCAAAGGGAATGCTTTCAAGAGAGGCACATGCTTCAAAGAAAGGGCCTCAGGCTTCAAAGAAAGTTCCAAAATGTCTAAGTGTAAAGAGAAGGGAAAACGAATCCCAGAACAGATAAGTAAACAATGTACTGCCAGCGAGAATCTGCAGAGACCACACCCAGCAGATGCAACCAACAGACACCGGACAAAAACATAATATAGACATACTCAACAGGTTTCCAAAACAGGCTGAGTCGAAAACGTCAGTGAAAGAAGCTACATAAACTGACAAATCAGACCTGAAGAGAAGCAAGGATACCCCAGAGGATAAATCCACGATAAATGCAACTCAAAACTCAGAACAGATACGAGGACACATTACATGCGGCCCAGGAAAGAACTGATGAAATGCAGGTGAATCTGATAAAATAAAAATAAAGAGGCTGAGGGAGACAAGTAGGCGGAGAGTAGTCGGGGTGGAGAACGTGAGTGGAAACTACAGTGAGCGCATCCAGCGGGACTGTGGAAAGAAACAGTGCTGAACACAGATGCAGAAACTTCTCTTGGACTGATGGGACTCCCAGTCCTCAGAGTTGGGCTCTTCAACTTATCTCAAGCAGAATCTCAAGCTAAGAAATCCATCAGAAGACCTAAAAAGGTAGAGAGAAAAGACAAATGGCCTCCTAAGAGCGCCACAATTAGGGAGGCCTGTGATTTCCCCACAGGGTAGCTGTGGGAGTTCAAAGGCAGGACAATGCTATCGCTATCGCAGAATGCTGGGAGTAAACAGCCCTTAACCAGCACAGGGTGCCTGGCGGGAAAGCCTTTTGGCAAAGCGACGAAGGCCAATGAGAGAGGCTCTCCCCACTAGACCCTCACTAACGGACATCCTCCTGAGCACACGCTCAGGGGAGGGAAAAGGTCCCAGAGAGAAGGTGGGATGCCAATGGTGTGTGTGTGTGTGTGTGTGTGTGTGTGTGTGCCTGAAGGAAGCGCACGGATATCACAAACAACACAAGGCAGACGCCACACCCGAGTGTTCACTCCTCGGAGAAGCATCTGTGGAAGGTTCACGCGGGGGACGAATGCCTCATCCGGGGCATGTATCAAGGGGGGACATTCACGTGGTACACACACTGAACTTCAGGTCGTGTCTGCTGCCTCCCAGAGAAAGCAAACCGAGTTGCGGTGGCTATGCTCTCCTGCAAAACTGAGTCGCTGTTTCCAGAAGTTACGTTTTCTGTTGCTGGGATGACACACGGCGGGTCAGGTAGCTTAAAGAAATTTTATTTTTTTTTCTTACGGTTCGAGAGCACAGAGGGGAAGCGTGGCAGCAGGCCACACTGAGAGGACATGTCTTGAACCACAGAGCGGGAGAACTGGAACTGGCCCAGTTATTTAACCCTCAGAGCCCACCCCCAAGGGATGTGCTTCCTCCTAAGCCACACCCCCTCCAACACTGCCACTCACGGATGACCAAGTGCTCAAAGACACACGCCTATGTGTGGGATAGTCTCATTCAAACCACATCATTCTGACGTCCGTTGTACCACATCATTCTGACGTCCGTTGTACCACATCATTCTGACGTCCGTTGTACCACATCATTCTGACGTCCGTTGTACCACATCATTCTGACGTCCGTTGTACCACATCATTCTGACGTCCGTTGTACCACATCATTCTGACGTCTGTTGTACCACATCATTTTAACATCCGTTGTGCCTTTGGCATATTTGAGTTTCCCGTGATTTAGAAGATTCAAATATTCTCTCAAAACCCACTTCAAATTTATAGCTGGTATGTTTTGAACCGAAAGTTCTAAATTTGACCCACTTCAACATGCGTGTCTGGAACATACTTCCTGCAGTATGTTTCAGAGAGACTGAAAGACAGATGGAAACGGGACAAGGTTATAAAAGGAAAGATTTTATCCCATCTGACATATCCTAGAATCAATATTAGATCATACACAAACTGACCATCTGATATTGGTATCTTCCAGATATTTTCATGTGATATTTTGGCTCTGTGTGTGTGAGAGTGTGTATATGCATGCATGTCTTTGTGTGTGTGTGTGCATGTGTGTGTGTGTGTAAGAGAGAGTGTGTGCATGCCTGTGTGTGTGTGAGAGAGTGTGTGTGCATGTGTGTGTGTAAGAGAGAGTGTGTGCATGCGTGTGTGTGTGTGTGTGTGTGTGTGTGTGTGTGTGTGTGTGTGTGATGCTAACTTGCAGTGTTTTGGGCTCAGCCTTTCTGGCATTCTCACTATGGGGAGCTAGCATTGATTCCTTCCCCTGGCAGCTCTCCACGGCACTGGATGGGTTGAAACTGATGGAGGAAGGTAGTGAGGAGGGTCTTTCCACGGGATGGAGGTTTGCCAAAGCAAAGAAAGAGTACCTTGTGGTCCCACTGAGGAGCACATTCTGGGCTTGGCCCCACAGCCAGTCACACAGATATGATGGTATCTGGTCTGTGGTGGTTTTATAGATACGAACCAGATGAACGATGCATCTGGACAGCTCTGCTCCTGTCCCACTGCTCTCTGTAGAGGGCATGCACTCATAAGCATGTATGCGCTCATAGGAACACACAGGCAACATGACCACATAGAAGTAAACAACTACTCTCTGACTGGACGGGAGACCCACTCCAAAGAAGGGAACCCATGCCCGGTGCTGAAAGTCTTGTCAAAACTCATGCTCTGAGAGGTCGTAGGCCCTGGGAGGAAAATAACCGTTGATGTTTAAATAGACAAATTACCCTACTTTCATTCTGTTGCTGTGATAAAGTATCCTGATAAAAAGCAACTTAGGGGAGAAAGGGTTTATTTTGGTTCACAGTTTCAGAGTATAGTCTATCGAAACAGGGAAATCAAGGTGGCAGTGACATAAAATGCCTAGTCACATGTCAACCACAGTCAAGTGGAGAAAAGTGAATGCATGCACTCACTCTCACCAGGACCCAAACCCAGAGAATGGTGCTGCCCACAGTGGGCCATGTCTTCCCATCTCCAGCAATGTAATCAAGACAGCCCTCCACAGACACGTCTACAGGACAGTCCTTCCTAGACACATCTACAGGTCTACAGGACATCCCTCCCAAGACACATCTACAAGACAGCCCTCCATAGACACGTCTACAGGTCTACAGGACATCCCTCCCAAGACACATCTACAGGGCAGCCATCCACAGACACATCTACAAGACAGCCCTCCATCAACAACATCTACAGGACAGCCCTCCACAGACACATCCACAGGACAGCCCTTCCCTTCCTAGACACGTCTACAGGACAGCCCTCCACAGACACATTTACAGGACAGCCCTACATGGAAATGTAATCAAGACAGTCCTCCATAGACACATCTACAAGACAGCCCTCCATAGACACATCTACAAGACAGCCCTCCACACACAAGACTACAGGACAGCCTGACCTTACAGCCTCTGTGTGTTTATTAGGGACTAAGGGCTGCAGGACCAGGCATGACAGAAACTCTGCGTAATATCACCTGCAGAGCTAGGTGCCTGTGACATAGGTAAGGTAGAGATCTATGGTTTGAAAGCCACGCTGGTGTCCTGGGTGAACAGGGGGTGAGATCTGCCAAGTTGCCTGCACCCATATACCTTGGTTATTGGCTTCTTCCCTGAGTTTCCCGAGATGCAAATAGTTGTTGAAAGGCCTGATAACCAGCAAGAAGAGCTCGGGAGTTAGAGGACCCAGGGCACCAGCAATCTATAAACAGAGCCCAAGGATATCATTCCTGCCCCACAAAGTGTCCCCTTATTACAGTCAAAAAAGCTCAGATGATCATATGAATGGACCATCCTCGGTTCACTGCTCACAGTGGAGACTTCTCTTCTCCACCCCAAGCGTTAATCAAAGATTTTCTTAGCGCTGGTTTCTCTTAGTGACTTAGGTGGGTGGGGAAGAAAGAAATTACAGCGTCTAAGGGGTCCAGACCTCCCGAGGACAAATCTGAGCAGCTTTTGGATGACAGGGTAAAGAAAGCCTCCTGAATGTCTGAACTCCGAGAACAGGATAAAGGAGTCCACTCGGCACTAGTCAATAGGACACTTAATTCTAGTCTCAGCTTTCATGTGGTCAGTCCAAGGAGTAATGAGACAGGTCACATTCCGCAGAGGGGCTTCATTGTCCAATTGCAGGCATGAAAGACAGCTAGCTTCAAAGGTTAGCATGAAGGCTGGGGAGACAGCTCACTGGGGAAAGCGCTTGCCATGACAGTGTGTATCCCTGAGTTCACATCCCAAGTCCCAAGTAAAGATGGGCGTGGCAGCGTGTATCTGTAATCATGTAGTGCTCCTACAGCAAGCTGGGGGTGCAAATGGGAGGGTTGCATGGCCTATGCCAGTGTACCCAAGAATGAAGACCCATCTCAAAGAAGGTCAAGGTAAGGAAGAATGTCTGCGATTGTCCTCTGACCTCTACAAATACGTGTGTCACGGCGGGTGCATGCACGTGCACACAGGCATGAAAACACACACATACACACACATGCACATCACATATGTGTGCACACTCACACAGGCATGGACACACACACGTGCACATGCACACCACACAAGTGTGCACACTCACAAGGCATGGACACACACATGTGCAGGCACACACACTCACATGCGCGCGCACACACAGGCACACACACACACACACACACACACACACACATGGATGGGAGTTAAGGCAACATTTTTCTTACTCTTTGAGCATTCCACACAGAGCATTTTGATCTGATCCACTTCCTCATCCCTCCCTCAACTCTTTCAAGACCTCCCCACCGGCACTTCCCTACTCCCAACTTGGCGTCCTTTTCCCTTTATTTTTGAGATCCTATCAAGTGTGATTTGCGCTGCTTATGTATACTCCCGCGTGTGGGGCTATCCTCTGGAACATGGTGGACCTAGCAGGGGCCACACCCCTAATGAAAACTGACTCTCCCTCCCACAGAGGCAGCCAACAGCTGTGGTTGCTGCATGAGAATCAGACAGTCGGCATTTCAGGATGGGGGATGGGCTTACGAGCCCCCACTCTTAATGGAGGAGCCATGGGGAGACAGATTTTTTAAGTTATCATGAGACTGGAACCCAGGACCCCCAAATTCTTTTGTCCTCTCCTGACTGGAGGCAGGAATCGAGAGCTAAATGTTTCCAAGAATTAACAGGTGAATTTATTAGGGAAATTCTGGCCTCTGACTCGGGTGTAGTTGTACACAGCAGGAACACGCGTGTTTCGAGCCCTGGAAGTCACAGTCACATTGTTTTCTCTCCAGGCAACATGAGAGAGTTCCTGGTAGGAGTGTGTGGCCCGCTATAATCACGGGAGGTGTCTGACTGGGTACTCACAGGAGCCACAGGAGGGAAGACAGTTATTTGTCTAAGGCCTGTGAACAATCACTCTTCCAAGGTCTTCGGTTGGACGACGGAAGGACTGGGTCTTTTCATAGCTACATGGGGTCATTCTCTGTTCAGTTTTTGCCCGCCTCTTCTCTGTGGGTTTCTTTTCTGGGCCTGCTCTGCAGTGGCAACAGTTAGGGAAAAGGTCCTGGCCCCACCTGCTTCTTTGAGTTTCCAATTAGGAGGCAAAACTAATTCTTACCCAAGTTCATCCTTGCCAAGCTCCTGGGAAGCATGGGTGATGGCTTTTGCTGTCCCCAGAGCTTACATTTTCTGTACTGAACTGGGCAAGAGGTTCTAAGCACAGAGGAGCCGTACAGTGGCCCGTGGCACCCCTTCTATTGGGAACAGGGCTCTGGCTCTTCTGCAAATGGCCTCAGGGGCTGTGTGACAGTCATGCTGCACTCCAGGGGAGTGGTGGGCAGAGCCAAGAGAGGCTGAACCATTACCGGGAGCTGCTCACTCCAGCCCGGAGCTTAGGGTCAGACCTGGGTGGCCACCTTCCTCACATCTCTCTGCTGACTTCTGGGGGCGCTTGGGAAATCAGGCATGTGAGAACTCAAATTTCTGGTTAAAATCACCCATGGAGTGTATCCCAGGCACTTGAGAGCGTTGCTTTTATATGAGAAACTCTTGGCACTGGGCACCGTCTTCCGCCTGACCGCACCTGGCCGTCTGTCTCCATGACTGAAACTCGGCACAGAGTGAGTCTTCCCAGGAGGGTAGTCCACATGAGGTCTGCACTGTAGCTAAAGGCTGCAGCCCAGCCTGTAGTGTCACGCAGAGGGTGGTACCAGGACGGAAGGAGTGTGCCCGTGAGGGGATGCTGGGACCTCAGACCTTATGTCTCCTTTCTTCCTGACCAGAACAAGGTAAGTCACTTTGTTCTCCCACAAACTCCCCGCCATGACTTTTGTCTTCATCTCTAGCTTAAAGTGATGAGTCAGGTGACCGTGGGCTGAACCTTCAGAAACCGTGAGCGAAAAATATGTTTCCTCCTTTAAGATAAATATCTTGGGTATTTTTTTGTGGCAGTGGGAAGCTGATTGACAGCTTGGCAGGGGTCCCTCTGAAGTCTGAGAGAGCCCTGAGTATAGCCCCCACCCCATCACCATCTCCTGCTCATAGGGCTGCTCCCCTTGAAAGCTCACTCCTCTACTCAACCAGGGACCAGGGGAAAGGCATGGTGTTGCTGTAGTCCCCGGACTACACTGTTCATGGCTGGGATCTGCCCAGGTAGAACCATAACTCTTTTCTGCCTGAGAATGGAGGAGAGAGGTGGGTGCCACCCATGCCAGACCTTGGGAAGTTGTGACTTGGTGTAGTGTGTGTGTGTGTGTGTGTGTGTGTGTGAGAGAGAGAGAGAGAGAGAGAGAGAGAGAGAGAGAGAGAGAGAGAGAGAGAGAGAGAGAGAGAGAGAGAGAGAGAGACACTGCCGGGGAGCTGCTCCAGAAGACAGACAAAGAGAATGGAAGAACTGTCTGTGAGTGGAACTGCAGGAGATCCTGTCACGCAAGCCACCCTGCCTGGCAGCTTCATCAGCAAACCACGGAGGGCGAATAGTCAAAAACCCAACTGGAAGACTCCACTGGGCAGACAGATGATCGAATCCAACCATCCCACGCAAGCTGTGCTTCCTCACCCCAGACAGACACCGCACAGCCGTATGAGAGGTAACACTGAAATGTCATGCATAGCGTCCCCGAGGAGGGCAGGTGCTGAGCACCTGTGGCACAGCCGTATGAGAGGTAACACTGAAACGTCATGCATAGCGTCCCCGAGGAGGGCAGGTGCTGAGCACCTGTGTCATCTCAGGGACTTTGCACATCAATTCCACAAAGCAGTCGCCTGACCTGTGCTCCCGTTTAGCCGCCAAGTAGGCTGCGACTGAGAAAACGCCTTTGCTGAGGCTAAGCACCTCAGGAGACTCCCGTCATGGCATCCTGTGACGATGGCTCGAGATGTTACCCTTCTAGTCTCTCTGCCCTGCGTACATGTCCCCGTGGGAGCGATGACGTTCTGAAGAACCATTGACGTCTCCCATGTCAGCAACTAGATCACTGAGACAGTGGTGCCCTAGGAATTCTGACTCCCCAGGAATCCCATGTTGAGGGGCAAGAAAAGGCTGCCTGAAGCCTGACTCCGGCCAGAGGAGGGATGTGTCTCCAGTAGAGACTTCACAGGGTGCTGAGGGCTTGTCAGAGCACCTTATACGAGGGACTGGAGCCCCGACAATGATGGGTCGGAGGTGGGTGGCCATACTATAGCTGGGTCTGCTTAATTATATAGATTACTCTTTTTTCTCTGCTTAAACTTCCTGATGTCCTTGAGGGGTCACTGGATCTTATTGTCCTTCTCCCTGATGTGGCCATACTGAATATGTCCTTTTTCTGTTTCATTGGCCTAATTATCATGTGAGTGTGTGTGTCTGTGTGTGTGCCTGTGTGTGCACATGTGTGTATGTGTGTCTGTGTGGGTGTGTGTATGTGTGTGTGTGTGTGTGTGTGTGTGTGTGTGTGTGTCTAGATGTGTGGATTGCCAGGGCCCAGGTTCTGACCCTAACAACTTCAGTGACACTCAAAGGTCCCAGAAGGCATGAGTAAAGATATATTCATGCACAATGCAGAAGGAATTTATGGCTGAGGTGCAGCTACCAAAGCCAAGACAGTCCCAGGCCTCAGAAACAACCCTGGACAAGGGGCAGGTGTCATCCTGGCACCATTCAAAGCAAGCTGAGGTCAACCGCAGTCTCTGTCAGGAGCCTGGGCACCTGCCAGTGTGGAGAAGGAGGAAGGTGAGGCGTGGGTGTTACCACAGCACCTGTTCTCCTACAGTGACGTGGCCAGAGGCTTCTGGACAGTTGGCAGAGGTCACAGACCAGGAAGTGCACAGTGCGGACATCAGAGAACGCCTCCTTAGGAGCTCTGACCGGGCAGAGCCCAGCCAGCAGGAATGCTGGAGTCCCCAAAGTCTGCAGGAGAAACAAGACCCAAGTGGGGTAGGGAGTGTTGACCAGTAAAAGATAACATGGATGCTTAAAAAAAGGCAGAATGGATAATTTTAAGGCTGAAATGAAACTACCCCACTGTGTAAATAAGTGACTTATTTATTTTATTGTTTATGGCACATTGTTTCGTGGCATGTAAAGAGGTGGTTGTTTGCATGGGGGAAATAATTACAACCAGGTTTACTTATTCTACACAAATTGTTTGATTTTTATTAGTCTGTGGGGGTCTACATGGAATGAACCATACAGCTAGTTAACCTGAGCCTTGCTTGAAATTTTGCTTTACCTGAGTAAATTTATTTTAAGAGTATTTATTGAGCATACTCAATATACAGGCCTGCTGTTAGATCCCTGGGCTACCAGGATGGACTGGGTGTTGTGTTGGTCCTCAAGAGTAAGATATAAATAACAGGGAAGCAAGAACTGGCAGTGGGGGAAAACCCACTTTCAGAATGGGGGTACCTTTTCCACAGAGAATTCATAAACAAAATATTCAATAAATTTCAGTAACTCTAAACAGTATCAGTAATAAAATATTCCTGTAAAAATATTCATGGCTTGGCAAAGCATAGCCTGTGGTGATCCAGGCAGCTGTCTGTTTTTACAAATAAAGTTTTATTAGAACAACTCTTATTCATTTATGTGGTATCCATGCCAGCTTTCTTTTATACCATGGCGGCTGAGTTGAGTGCTTGTGACGGAGGCCAGATGGCCACAGAGAATAAAATATTTACTATCTGGCCCTCGTGGAGGAAGCTTGCTGACCTCGGTGCTCAGTCATAAACAACTGCTGCCACGTACTGGATAATGCTCACATCAGTGTCAGCCTCAATTAGCACTTTTTATTACTCGTCCCTTAATAAGCAGCATGCTCCACTGCGCAGTTCATTCTGGAAGTCCCGGTTGTATGCTGTCACCCAAGGGCTGGGCTGCACGCGTGTGTTTGGAATAAACTTGTCGCTGTGTGGGCTCCATTCCTGTCCCCAAGCCTTATGATGCGCCTGGGGGGGGCTTCCAAGAGAATGGCTACACTCTCTGGTTATGCCATCAAAGAGCAGGACTGGAGCCGCGTTGGCCTTCTACTCTCTGTGTCTGCATCTGTCTGGGGCTCACGTCCCTGTGGAACCGTCAGTGTGGCAGAGCAGGTGCACACTGGGGAGTGTTGTCACTTTGCTGACATACAAATTTGGTTCTGAGACACTTTCTGTGACCTTAATGGCATCTTTAGACTGGCATTAATTTACCCATAAGGGGTGGTTATCACACGACTGCTATATTATATAAGGAGGAAGTCGGCGTGTCGTGCCTCCCAAGGTGCGTGACCATTCCACGCTATCTCATGAGGAAAGGCCAAAGCTCACGAGGAGTTCAGAATGCAGAGAGCCATCCAGGCCGTGGGTGAAGACAACCTTGCCAAGGACAACCGTGTCGAGTGGAGGAAATCAGGCCCCTTTTTTCCAGGAATCGCTTCTGCCAGCTGCCGTGGTGACCCTGACGACGGGAATGCTTGTGTTTGCTCATGGGCTAGCCTTAACCACGTGTAAAAGCGACCTCATTTCTCCCCACCACAAACATGGGAGAACTTGGTGGGTGGGCCATTGAAATTCAAGCATGTGCATGATGCCCCAGGGCATTGTCATGGTGGTAAGGGCAGAAAGGGAGGAGAAAGCCCTGAGGGCTAGCCTTCCCTCCCTGAAGATGAACTTCCGCTCTCGGTCCAGAGGGACACCCTGACGGAGTGAAAACAGACTTCTCTCTGCGTCTGCACTCACAGCACACCTCTAGAGCTACCATCAAGGGGAGCTGCCCAGACCCGTGAGGCTTATCACCGCAGTGGGGATCCAGACCTCGGACCTGGGCCCTGATGCTTCATTTGCTTGTTCTCGGAAGGCTGAAGGCAGCACGGTTCGAGGAGTCTGACCGAGCTCTAGACACCGCCACAGGACAGAGAGCCGTGTCTCTAAGCCTGGACCATACACAGTGTACAATATGGTGCTCTGCTTACAAGGGCAGACGCTGGGCCCTGCACTGCGTGGGTCTCACCAGGGAGCGGGCCTGGGAGGTATGCGTTTAGCAAGCCGCTTGAGCGGTCCTTCTGCTGACAGTCTGAGGCTCGAGACGAAGGCTAGCGCACAGTCAGCCTTCTCCAGCTGAGTCCCAGCTCCAGGTGTAGCCTGAATTCAGCTCAGAGTATTTATAGACAACCCGATGTGTCATCACATTCTATAGCTTCCGAGCTAAAGTTGCGAAGTGCAGGATTTAGGAACTGCATACATACAAAACGTTATGCATAGAGCATTTTTAAAGTGAGGCATATAAGGATAGCTCATCATTTGGACACCTGGGCATCCCATGTCTATCAGCTCATTAGTCTATTCTGTGAAACAGGTCTAACCTCAGAGCGTCCCGTTATGTGACCATCTCACTCATTTTACAAGGGGAGAAACTAAGACATGGAACTGAGTAGTTCCCAAGATCATTTGAGCTACAAAATTGACATGAGGAGGCGGACACTGAGGATACAGCTCAGCTGGTAGAGTCCTCACCTGACACACACCTCCCAGCCTGCTGTAAAACTTGACTTGGTGACACAGGCCTGCAATCCCAGCACTAGGAGAGTGGAGTCAGGAGGGGGAATAGTTCGAAGCCATGCTAGGATACACAGGGAGCTTGAACCAGCCTGTGTTACATGAGATCTCTCTCTCTCTCTCTGTCTCTCTGTCTCTCTGTCTCTCTGTCTCTCTGTCTCTCTCTGTCTGTCTGTCTGTCTTTCTCTCTCTCTCTCTCTCTCTCTCTCTCTCTGTGTGTGTGTGTGTGTGTGAGTGTGTGTGTGTGTCTGTGTGTGTATTTGAACACTGTTTGGCTGACTGTAGCGGCATGGTGGAGTAAGACAGACTGGCCCCGTTATGAATATAGCCTCAAGCCTGGAACATATGTAGTTCGCGATTCAGAGCCTTGACAAGCAACAGAACTACTGTGGGAAAGCAGGAATCCCGACCCAGGCTCCGTTTTATGTTTCGTCGGTGTTGAAACCCCTATAGCAGTCTCCTGTGGCCCTACCCACCATTCCAAAGTTCTGTCCCAGCTGGAGTGTCAAATTGGAAGGCAGGACATCTGTTGTATGGGTGGGCCGTTGGGTCTGAATTTGGCCCATGGTTCCTGTGGTCTGCAAAGGAAACAACCAGACTCATGTGAGAACCTTACAACAACATAAATTCCTGGCTCCTGGGGGGGGATCCTCAATCCGATCACTAGGAGGAGGGTCATGAGTAAATTCACTCACTTTTGTATGGCCTAAAACAGGCGCCCTCAGATACACTACAATTTGTAAAACTGTCTTTCCTCGTTTTAGCTCCTTGAGCTTTTCTGTGGGAATCCTGGCCTTTTATCTTTCTTCTCTGCCTGCCTCCTATTCTTCCTCCTCACCCGCCTTTCTCCTCTCCTTTATCCTCCATCCTCTTTCTTCCCTCTCTTCCTCCCATCCTTTCTTTTAGCCACAAACACAGAGCCCGCTCTTCATCGTACGCATTGTCCTAGGTCTGGGAAAACTCACCCTACGGAGGCTGACAGTTGGGTGCGTATATACCAAGAGTGCCAGGAGGTCCTTGAAGCTGCACCCTTGCCTTCACGAAGCAGTCTCGGCTGTAACGATTCCTGGAAGCCGAGATTGTTGAGGACATTAGGGAAAGAGAAGCAACCTCCCCAGCTACTCCTGCCGGGCCCTCAGGACTGCTTGTGGCTTCTTGGCCACAGGTCCCCTGGCTTGTGCTCATTCATTTCTGTGAGTCATGCAGGAGTCACCGCTGACCCTGACCCATACCAAGGATGGTCATTTATTTACCCTTTGAAACGTGATCAGGTGGCCCATTAATTTTGCAGCATTAATTCTAAGAGGAAATTAGATTCCAACCAGAGTCATTTGTCTTTTGATAATAGAGCCACAAGAAGAGAACATCGATAATCACAATGTAATTTTCTGAGTTAGGAAGTGGCCAGGACGGCGGTGTCCGGGTTTCCGTACATCTAAAGGTTTCGTGGCATTTTCTTAAGTGAAAGAATTTGTTTTGAGAGTTGGGTGAAGAACACTTCAAAGGACCGTTTCTCTCTAAGATGTAGCCGAGGCATTTCTGTGTAAATGAAAAAGTCATTTACACATAGTTGCGGGTTACTCTTCCCCAGTACCGAGATGAATCTATTAGAGCCAGGGAAACAAACTGGTAAAATAACTCACAGGCAAGTACGGTGGCCTGAGTTTGGTCCCCAGAACCCGCGTAAAAAAGCTAGGCACAGTAGCATACCCTTGGAACCCCAGCATTGAGGGAGAGAGGCAGATCCTTGAGATTTCTTGACTGGTCAGCCTCACCTGAGGGGCTGGAGTGCCTCAGGTCCCAGAGAGAGACACCATGTCATAGAGCACAGTCGATGGCCAGCACCTAAGAGCAATACCTGATGTTGACCTCTGACCGTTACATACACATACATGTGCACTCATGTGTGCCTACACACACACACACACACACACACACACACACACACACACACGGAGGGAGGGGGGAGGGAGGAAGGGAGGAAGGAGAGTAGGTCTAATTGAGAAGGGTGTTCTCCGCTTGAGCGCAGCTGGTCACAGGGTGTCACTGAGTGATTCATTTAAGCTACATCCATTTTCCTTTTCAAACTTGTTAGTTTTCTCAAATCTGCTATGTCTTCAAAGTGATAACTGTTTTCTCCAAGGATATATCAACCTTAATAATTTAATCTAGAAGTGCTACCTCCATTGATAATTTTACTGCCTTCTAATTTAATTCTCTATGGTTTCTGTTTTCTGCTGAAAATAAAGTAATCATCTCTCTCTTTTTTTTCCAGTTGTTTATTTCCAAGATTGTAAACAATGTTGTTAATTAATGCTATCGCTACAGCTTTTCTGGAAGAATCTGTAGCTGAAGGCTTATGCAAATATCTGGCTTTCACGGCTCCTCTTGTACAAACAAAACAAACAACAGAACACAATGGGATTTTGGCATGTCCTTGGTGACGGGGTGAGTACATGGTCTTGTCGTGTTGGGGTACGTGGTCTTATTGTACTGGGGTACATCTGTATACACAGTCTCTGGGTTTTACTCCATAAGAATGGAAGTTATTTACCAATAGCCATAACATACTTCATAAATGTTCACTTATTACAGGTGAAAGAACATATAAGGAGATCGAATTACTAAGTGCCCTGATTGGATCATAATACATTATCTACATGGGCTAGACCACTAATCTATATCCCCATAAAAATGTACAATAAAGATTAAAAGGCAATAAAGTAAACTCTCATATATAAGAGAATAAAATCCAGTAATCATCCTAAAAATGAAATTCGCTCTAATGATGTATTCTACCTAACCCAGTTCATCATAAATATTGTCACTCCAACATGCAATCAATAATAAAATTGATGAAATATTGTATGTATCTTTGTGTACACTGTAGCACATCATAAGCCAGACAATAAACTTCTGTGAGAAAAAAAATTTAAAAATGTATATAACCCTCAAGTCACAATAAGGAGAAACAGAGATTCAACCACATATTAGTAACTTTTCTGTTGCTGCGATAAAATAACAAGAACAAAAGTAACTTGAGGAAGAAAAGGTTTGTTGTGGCTTACTCGTCTAGAGAGATAAAGTCCATCTTGGCAGAGAAGACATAACCTGGCCTGATCCCATTTTCATAAACAGGCAAATAAGAAAAGGAGAGAGAAGGAAGTGGGGAGAGGCATAAGCCCTCGAAGCCATTCCCTGGTGACATACTTCCTCTTCACAGGTCCCACCTTCCAAATGTTCCATAGCCTCCCAAAACATACCGCCAGCTGGGAACCGCGTGTTTAAATACCTGAGCCGGCAGGGGACAGTCCTCATTCAAACCACCACAAGGCTTTACGCAAATGAATCTGATTTGGATCTAGTTTTGCGATTAGCAGTTGGTGTAGAGAATGTGTCCCTGATAACCAACTAAGAAACAAAAGGGCATCCATGTTCAGAGTGACCTCTTTCTTAGAAACCATTACTAGGAATGTTTTCTCAACTGCCTGGCCTTATCTCTTAAGGCATAGACAAACTTATTACTTGATTTGGCCTGGCCAGACGGTGTTATTATCAGAGACTTAGCATGTATACCAGAGGTCTGTCATTTCAAATTCACAGTCCACGAGTGTTACCACATGGCTTGGCTTGTACAAGGGACTGTGTGTCTCCCAGCACAGATTGGAAGCTTCTGAGTATATCATGCGAGATTCTAAGGGAATATATGCATTTATCCTTTTTGCCCTAGAGACAAGAGTCTCAACACTGTGTAGCCCAGCCAGCCCTCAGACTTGAATTCTTCCCATCTGAACCTCCTCAGAGTTGGGACTACAGTATGTACGAGGAAGCCTGGCCATTGCGAACATTCGTACATACAATGGTAGGAGCCGCCACATGCTTATCCATTCTAGAGATGATTCTAGAAGAGAATGCTTTTGTACCTTGTCTATGAACATGTCAGCATTTCTCCTGACACATTCTTACCAACATTAATAGCTATTGATAGGAAAGCAAGTAAAAATCTGTCCTTTATCCATTAAAAACACACCCCAGGCCTCTCAGTGTGCTTGACTTTTCTCCTCTGGTGAGAATGCCACCTGCCAAATAATAATGCCAGCCAAACAAACCATCTTACCAACAACTTGTTACATACAAAAGTTTCCTTTATATTTAGTCGAGACACTGAAATACAGTAAGTACTAAATGTTGGCAAATTACTGTCCCATGAGCCTTTGGGGGTGAGAATGCTTAACTGGTAACATTGGTAGAAATATCTGGATGGATATCATTTAACTCCTGTGGCAATTCCAAATTAATTTTTGCTATAGAAGAAATGTGGCAGTTATTTTTAATTTGAAACATTAGAAATGCCAACAGTCAGATGCTA
This sequence comes from Mesocricetus auratus, assembly GCF_017639785.1. NCBI lineage: Eukaryota > Metazoa > Chordata > Mammalia > Rodentia > Cricetidae > Mesocricetus > Mesocricetus auratus. The sequence goes on along the minus strand of NW_024429192.1, from coordinate 4,758,023 downwards.
ACCGCATCTTCTCTAAATCGGCGACACCAGGCAGTGGTCTAAATATGAGCCCTACCATTGTGGTTTTGGCTTCAGAGTCCCAGCACAGTTGTTAGTTTCTTAGCAGAAAAACACTGCTCAGGGTAGAGAAAGGAATGTACAAACTGTCATGGCAGGCTAACTTAGACTGACTTGGGCCCAACCCCAGCATCACACAGGCCTTGGGGGTCGTTTGACCAAGTCCGTGCTGGTTTGGTTAACAGGAGAAGACGGCTCTCTGGTGATTTACAGTAAAACAAGACAGTGTGACGAGCAAAGGCATTTTGGAAATGTGACACAAGAGCAGATTGTTTTTCTAAAATGAGAAATGCCATGACTGGAAAAGTGAAAGTTCTGCATGGCACCCAGCAGCTTTCCTGTCCGTGTGCGGATGCCACGGATGGTGAGGACACCCAGGCTGGAATGAGTGTTGTATGTTCTGCGTTCTGTGTTCCCCCTTGATCACACCGACTTATTTCCTCCGCCTCTGCTTCTACAGCCGCAAAGACACGGCATTTTCCCAGGGTGGTTCTGCAGACTGAGCACCAATGACAGCTGTTCTACACATCCATTCCAACAGCTCAGCGTTTCCACCCCAAGTCTCCACCCAGGAGTATCTCCCGTACGTGTGCGCCAGCCAGCAGGAGCTAGGATACACACGGGAAAATACTGTCAGCATTTTCTTATAATATCTAAACGTTTAACACCAAGGACATGGATTATTGACAGGTCTTACATACATGGGTGTGTCAGACTTTTGCATAGGAATAATATTGCTCAAGAATGACAATGTATCAATATGGACAAGCATCATATTAGAATAATTCGCAGAAGACATACAGATGCGAGAGCATTAGCTCGATATTTACATATGTTAACACGTGCATATTAACAATTAAATCAAACGTAGAGATGAAAACCACTCAGGTTTCTGTCACAGGATTAGGAAGAAAGCGGTGTGAAGGGACTTAATTGACTAATATTTGCTTTTTAATACTTAACTGGGTACAAAGCTAAAAGCTAATTGTACCTTTTATGTAAATACTACAATTTAGATACTGTTCCTTATATAATGTTGCTCATTCTAATTACTTTTGGAAGTCCAGGGGGGCATAGAAGAACTGGAGACAGAGCCCTCCTGGGTTCCTGCGTGAGCATCCTCCAGTGAAGACGTCAGCCAGGGATCAATCACAGCCCGGGTGACTTTGTGCAGCAGAAGCAGAAGGCTAGTGGGAAGGACAGCTGGGTCTTCTCTACACAGCGCAGCCCAGCCAGGGAGAACAGGCGCGGGAGGTAAGCCCGGCGAATACTGCTGCCATTTCCTCCTGGGCGGTGAAACGGGACCGCACGTGGAACCAGAGTGAGACTAGCTTCGGAGAGCCTGGCTGCTGGGCGCTGAGCTCTACAAGACCAGCTGGAGGATCTGCTGGCTTCTGGGTCCCCCTGCTTCCCTCTTCCTTCTGGCCCCTCCGCTCGTCACCTTGCCACAGAGCGGTTATGCACCTGTCCTATTTCCCCCTTGGCCCCAACATGAGGGAAGTATTCTCATCTCTCCAGCTCAAGTCTTCAGCAGCCTACTTAGAGCAGGGGAGCGCTGGTCCAATAGTACTTTTCTGGCCAGAAAAATGATCTGAGTTTAGCACCCCTCCCTCCCCCGATCTACATGGTGGATGAGAAAGCCAGCCGCCATAGTTGTCTTTGACCTCTGTGTACCCGTAAGGGTGGAGACACTCACACAGGCATAAGTTATAGTTTTTTTAAATATCTTTAAAAATTACCTTCTAACTGAATCAAAGGCAAGAGGCAGTATTACGATTAGGCTCCCAGAGTGGGAGTGATAACCTCTGTGTGCAATGTCCAGGGTTCTACAGCCCAAAGCCATGAAAGGCAGATGGAGGGGGGCGTGATCTCTCCATAAAGGGCTGGGTCTCTAAACAGTGAGACTTTCTTCAACCAAGGCCCGAAATACGAAATCAAGAACTGGAAAGCAGAGTTGAGCAGTGATGTGGGATTGTACCCGACATAAAAGACCCGAGAGGAGGCCAAAGTGTCAAAGAGTCACTGAAATGGACCATGGAGGAACCTCATGTGAGTAGGGCCTTGAGTAGCGGGGGGGGAAGGGGGCGGGAAGCGCGCGGGGGGGGATTAACTCATTCTAAAGGGGCCAAGACTCCAGAGACCTAGCTGGAGACAGAGCATGAGAGGCAGGGGTTGGGGCTGAACAGGTGGGCAACGGAGTCCAACGAGAACAAGCATCGGATGTACCAGACTGAGAAGGCAGGAGAACGCTGCTTCAACCATGAAGGTTGCCAAGAAACCGTGATGGAGGCGCGGTGAGGCAAAGCCTGCTGGACGGAAAAGAGCGGGAAACAAGGGGACAGGCAGATGATTTGTCCCCACCGTCAACCATGCTAGCTTTGTAACTGGAAGAGTGAGGATAGTGAAAGCACAGACAATTCAAACGAGAGAGAACAAAACTAACCATGTGCACTTGAGAGCGGAAGAGTGAGGACCTATTCTGATGTCTTTACTGATGACCTGGTCTTCGCGGCAAATGCCCCTGTCCACGGGCCGTGCAGCTTGGCTGGCTTTTCTCCGCACAAGGCTGTTTGAACTTGGAGTTTAGGGTGAGTTAAGATAATTGGGCACATGAATGAGACAGAACTATAAAAGCGATGAGAGTAGACATGCATATCGTTCTTACAAATACGGTTACACTCTTTAGCCTGCTTTGTGATGCTGTGACAGAGCACCCGAGCCAGGGTAATTTATAAACAGCACAGACGAATTTTCCACAGCTCTGGAGGCTCTGACGGGTCTGTGTTCCACCGCTGGGCAGGAGAAGATGCCAGATGAAGAGTGACCAGACAGAGTAACAAACAAGAGAAGGGAATTCCCTCTATTGCAAGCCCACTCAGGATAACAAAGGCACCCCCACCATGGCGAGGATTCCCGGAGGCAGAGCACCAAGAACCCAGTCATGCCTCTCCACATTGTGGCCTTGGGTTACCTAGTTTTTAACACGTGGAGCTGGGGAAATTGGGCCTAGGAACTCAGGATCATTGCATTACATAACAATTCACATGTGTGAGTCATTGGATTGACACATAGTTTGGAGGGAGCTTCCTTAGCCTGTCTCTTTACAGTATGAAAAAGGTACATGAACTGAACGTCTCTGTGTTTGTTTGTTTGTTTTTTCTAATCAAAGAGACAAATACCACTGATGGTGGGTGAACCCTCAGAACACACTGAGTCAGGTCGATGGAGAAGGCAGGAGGGGCACGTGAGAACGCGTGCTCCCCCGCTCGGCAGGTGGGAAACGATTCCTCAGCCCCTCTAGATATAACAGAGTTCAGAGAAGTACAGTGACGTGCTGGTGATGTCTTCCTCAGCCGTTGAGCACAGCCACTCATGACCTTATCTTTAAAATTATGTGGATAAGGGTGATTAAGAAAATGAAGGGATGTTTGGTTGCCGGAGGAAGCCGGAGAGGAAGTATATTAGTTACTTTTCTCCTTGCTGTTAAAATACAAAATGCCCAATAAAGGCACCTTGAGGAAGGAGGGGTTTATGTAGTGTGTCGCACAGTTTGAGAGGAGACAGTCCAACCAGGTGAGGTCAGGCCCCCGGTGACGCTGCTTCCACAGTCAGGAGGCAGAGAGACCAATGCTGGGGTTCTGCTGGCTTTGTCCCTTTCTCTCTCTTCTTAGTGCTTTCAGGACCCCATCGCAGACAGACGGATTCTAGACAAGAAATCAACCTAAATCATCAGTCTAAATCTGTGTAAACTTAGTTTGGCCAGTGCGAGGTTACAGAACATGGTTAGAGAATCTAAAAGATGCCTGTACACAGGCAGACTGGCATCTGGGTAATGCTAAGCCATCCCTTCTTATGTGCATGCATGCATGGATGCATAATGCATGCATGCATACATACATACATACATACATACATACATACATACATACATACATACACACACACACACATACAAACAACCGACGAGCCTAGACTACTGGAATTAAGTGAGAAGAACTCTGCAGGACCAGAGAAAGAAAGGATCAGGCAGAAACGGATGGTCGGGGCAGCCTGGCTTACCCATCGGGCACACATCCTGTAGCTCTCTGACAGCAATGCCAGCCTGGAGCTAGGCGCTCATTTCTCAAAAAGCAGTATTTACCTAATTAAGAGCTTCTCCGTGGTCCCCAGTTACTTAATTGTGTCATTAGCAAGATTTCTGACATAGCCAGCAATCCTGAGTCTTGAATGCCTGCCTGGCCCACGGCGGGGAAGCCCAGGGGAGCGGCCCCCAGCGGGGCTGGCAGCAGCCTGTTGCTGTATGTACCACACAAAATAAAATAATTGGTCCCCAGAGGGGCTGTCTCCTCAGCTGCCAGTAGGGAAGGGCTTTTTTTTTCTCCCTGTGAATAAAAGCCAGGCCTGCCCTGCTCCTCCGCGGAATATTAACCGTGACTCTGGTGCTCAGAGGCGCGGGGCAGGAGGTGGGTCTAGGATTTGCTGTGAAGACAGGAGCTTTTGACAGTCAGAGAAAGAGAGGTCCTGTTGGTCGAGGGAATAAAGCAGTCAGGGCTCCTGGTCCTCAGACTGATAAACGTTGCTTGTATCATTACGGCCTCCCCTTGGGTGGGATCACAGGGGCTAATTCTGAATCAGGGTCCAAAGGATGCTTTTTGTTCTTGTCAGATTTGAGCAGGACCATGCTGGCATCAGGTAGATGCCTCTTTTTCTTTTCTTCTCCAGACTCTAACAGCAATAATAACAGAAATTTAAAAGTGGAGAATATATTGTTTAACCCCACCCCCACCCCAGGGAGCAGTATTAAGTATATTTAGAATGCTTTTTTTTCCCCACTTGCAATTTTCTAGTTGAGACAATAAATATTAATGATAAGAGTAAATGTTTTAATGTGCAATTCAGGGCTGGGAAGACGGCTTAGTGGGTAAATACTTGCTATGAAACAACAAAGACCAGAGTTTGGGTCCTCAGCACCCATGTAAGTGCTGGGAGGGTGTGGTGGTCCACCTGTAATCCCAGCCTCTGGGGGGGGGATGGAGGATCCCTGGGACAAACCGACTACCCACAGTAGTCCCAGCAGCTACTGGTGTTAAGGGAGAAACCCCACTTCAGTAGAGTTGGGAGCCGAGCATCCTAGATTTGCACAGGTTATGAGTGCTTGTCCAATCAGTCTCCAGGTGAGGCAAAGGGACAGTCTCACTCAGCAAGGACCGGTGGGCTTCTGGACGGCGCAGAATATTGCTGGGACTGCACTCTTCTCCCTTGTAATGTTGGTGACTCTCCTGATGGCTTTAGTGTCATTTGTCCATCATGCATGGGACAGATGTGATCATTCCTGGAAACCCCATTTTTTTCCCTCGAATGCTTTCCCCTAAAATTCTTTGGGAGCTGATGCTTCTGATGTTTCTTGTCTGGGGATGCCAGCTGTCACTTCAGACCCCGGGGAGCCTTCCTAGTGCCGGGCTGACAGGATGGGAGGCAGGTCACCCCATTTCTTTAAATGCGTTTTGAAAGATACTGTTGGTAACGTGTGCCTGTGATTACCACCTTTAGTTCTGTAAACACAGCATGTACCTGGCTCGGTATCTGACCAAGCCAGCGAAATGATGTGTGGTTTCGGTTTAGAGATGTTTTGGTATAAAGGTTGGGAAGGAAACATATATTTGATTTCCCCGGAGGTTAATGTTGGAGAATGAGAACACTTGTCGGTTAGTGTGGGAAAGCTTTTCACTGCTGGAGCTATTTGGGGCCGGCCACTTGTGTGGGACTCGTCCAGTGATGGAACACTTTACTTCTTCACACTGACGCCCCTAATCCTTCTCAGGACCGGAACCCAGGCTGAGGTTGGACCACAGCAAAGGGAGGCACTCAACTTCTGGCCTCCATTCGAATGTGCACACACACACACACACACACACACACACACACACACACACACACCTGCACGAACACATCACACAGTTCACTTGGCATAAGCCAGCACCAATGTCCAACTCACGGTGATTTCACCATCATCCCCCCGCCCCTCCCGCCGCCCCAAAGCCCTGAATTCAGCCCTTTCACTCTCTCCCCAGCCGTGAGCCTTACTTCTGACGTGACAGAGTGTGTCTGCTGTGGGCGTTTCTAGGAAGCTTTGACAGAGATTTTGTGTATACCAGACAGATGTTTAACTGGTGCGGGAGCACAGGAGGAACTTTCTGGGGTATCTCATCTGGAGTTGGATGTTGGCCGCTCTGACAGAGTGGAGACAAGTGGGGTGCACCCAACTGTGCTGCTGCCTCAGTCTTCCTTGTCAGCAAGACCTGCCACAGAGACTCACGCTACACCGTGTCGGCAAACAGCTGTTTCAGTTGTTTTGCATTTTAGATGAAAAGGAGTGAAAAAATTAAAGACATAAACATTTCCATTTGCATTTTGAGTGGTTATGTCAGAACCTCTTAATTCAAGGTTGCCCACATGTATCTGTAAATGGAAACAAAAACCCACCCTGCTTCTTGCGAGGTGCTAGAGAAAAAAGAACAAAAACCAGAGAAAAAGCTTAATGAAATTTCACTTCCACAGAGAGGATTTAGATTTTCTGAGCCTTTGAACAGAAGATCCAAATTGACTTAGCCAAGAAAGCTACTTAAAAATTAGCCTTCTAGCCGGGCGGTGGTGGTGCACGCCTTTAATCCCAGCACTCAGGAGGCAGAGGCAGGCGGATCTCTGTGAGTTCGAGGCAGGGCTGGACCGACAGCCTCCAAAACAATACAGAGAAACCCTGTCTCGTAAAACCAAAATAATAATTAGCCTTCTTGGGGCTGGAGAGACGGCTCAGAGTTTAGTAGCATCTCCTGTTCCTGTAAAGGATTAGAGTTCAGTTCCCAGCACCCACACTGGATAATTCACTATCACCCCACACATGCATGTACTACACATGTAAACACACACACACACACACATGCAAATAAAAAGTAAAATCCATCTTTGGAAATTGGCCATTGTATATGTATAGAGCCACCCAAACAGCTTTTAGATATATGACTTCCCATTCAGTTTCCCACAATTGATTTATAACCATTAGCTCAATTTTGCCCCTGGCTTTCTCATTGGAAGCTTGAACACCTGCTGTCCTTATCCAAACCTGCGCCAACTCTTTGCCTTAAGGAGAGGGACTTGGCACATCTTCCACAGAGTGGTGGGTGGATAGGGAGAGTTTTGCTCTTGTTTGAAGCTGTTTCTCTTCAACACAGCCCTCCGGGTTGGGCAACATCTCAGCCCTGCTTCTCCCGAAAGCAAGAACTTTCATGCATTTTAGTTTTTTGGCAAAAATCCCTAAGAAAAGGAGTGGGAGACCAGACGGGAACGAAAGGAGATCACCCCGAGCTTCAGGTACCCCACGGAGCCGCACCCGGAGGCATGAGATTCCCGTGGCCTCCTGACCTGGCGCTCGGGGTGGAGGCGTGTGGGTTTGCAAAGCACACAGCATACAGTGCGGCACACAGCGGGTGACTGTCTGCTTGTGATGCTCTGACTCATACAAGCGGCAGACAGCAAAGGCGGGCACAGGGATCGTGGCAGGAAAGAGGCCCCAAGCGAGCAGAGTTCTGCTTGGCGTGACAGCGTCTGTGCTGTGTGGTGGCTGGGGCAGGCATGGCCCGGATGGAACCACAGGTGGACGTCAGGCTCGGTATCTTAGTGAGGGCCAACCGGACCCACTCACTCTAGCTTTTGTGCTCCTCAGATATGTGCGAGGCTTTGAGGACCTCATTCCAGAATTCAAGTGCCACCAGGTCCAACAAGACGCTCGCTCTGTTTGTGAACAACTGCATCCGCCAATTCTCCCAGGCTTATTAAACAATGTCTGATAGATTAGTTATTTCTTGATAGGCATGACAAAACAACGCAAGAGGGCAGCTCACGCTTTCAGTCAGTCTATGGTGGTGGGAAAGGCTGGGGAGAGCACCTTACGGTTCTTACGGCCGATGGGGAGCCGGGAGTGGGAGAGTAAAGACAGATAGGAGGCAGGATAGGGCACAGCCTCCAAGGACGCGCCCCCTAATTGGCCTCCAAATAGGTTCCGTCTGTGACTTTTGTGACCTTCCAATGAGGCCAGTGTGTTCTGAATGCATCCAGGGATAAACGTACTCATTGGGTCAGAGGCTTCACGATCCAACTGCCCGCGGGAAACGCCATCACAGACATACCCGGAGGTGGTCTGTGTTAACTCCCTACACACCCCAGTCCAGTCAAGTTGGCAAGAAAGCTAGGTGGGCTGGGGCTCATCTTCAGAAAGAACACTTTGGGGTTCTTCAAGTGCTATGGACAGAGGACACTTTTGTAAAAGAGCAATTGGCAATGGCAGGCAAATTCTTGAGGCCTACCAACAATTCTGCTTTAAAAAATGATCCCAAGGTTGGTGAGATGGCTCAGTGGGTACGGGCGCTTGCTCTCAAGGCTGATGAGCCCCGAGTTTGAGCCCCTTAACCAACGTGGTCAAACGAGAGAGCCCACTCCACCCAGTTCCGTGCCCTAGCATGTGTTCCTACCTGCGTACGTGTGTACGCACAATCATCAATCAGTGCCGTAAAGAATCGGATCCCAAGGGCAAGAGCAGGAACTTCCACAAAGAGCTGCTCAGAGATGCACATTAGGGTCCTCAGGACCACTGGGGAATCGAAGACAAGTCTTAAGCCTACCAGCGGGGGGCTGCTTAAATACATTTTAAAGTAACTAAACATCACGGTATCCAAGGAAGCATCAAAAAACCGTGGCATGCTCGTGTACACGTTAACACAGAAAGGCAATGTCAACACTTGGGGTAATAAAGGTGAGTGATATCCTCTGTGAGTCCACTTATATAAAGTTAGACGCCAAGGTAGACGCATCTAGGCAGACAGACGTCGTCTGAACCCTCAGCACTGACTGTCGCGGTCAGGGCGTATCTCACCCAGTGTTTCTGCCTAACTACCTCATGTGTTCTCTGGGACTTTTCTGCTCTGTCACTTCTGCAACCGGGCAAAAGAAGTGGAGTTATTTGAGACTTGAGGGAAAATATATTCTAGTTCCCACTTTGGGGCAAGAAGTAAAAATAAACGAGGATCAGATCGTACCTTCCCAAATTTAGTCCGGGTATACGACTCGGTAGAGCAAGGACTCTGGTTGCATCGCCCGTGCTAGTGACACAAAGGTTTGGACTACCTTAATCTTGTTGGGTTTTTTTATTTGGTCGGGTGGGCTTTGTTTTGTTTTTGCTTTTGAGAGCCAGGTACAAAAGTCCAAGGACACTTACTTTCCCTTCTTCTTTGTTCTGTCCTCGGGCTCACTCAGCGTGACGTGACCATGGTCGGAATCATCCACTAACGCTTAGTTTCTCAGGGTGCAAGGGAGTCACCTAGAGACTGGCATTTGGGACACAACAAGATCAGTATCAGGTGAGCATTCCCCTGTGACTGCTAACCACACTCTTGCTCCACCGTCCCTTCCCAGTGTTCACTGGGTTCATGTGAGATTCAGGCTTCTCCTTAGCGCACTTCAGGAGGCTAGGATTTACTGATGGATGTGTTGGGTTGAGGCACAATGTGTTCAATAGCGAATATGCTGACAATTGATAATTTGCCAATAAAGTATATTTTGCCAGTCTCTTAATAAGTTGCTAGATTAATTAGGCCGACATGCTAAATAATTAATTAGCTATTCAGAGATCTACTGGTGATTGTCCTCCTGTGGCTCAGCTGTACACACCTTCTGATTCATTACGGGGCTAAATGGTGCTCATCAAATCACAGCATTGTATTCTAATTCTCTGCTAATTGGTAATCCTTACGCAGTAGTTGTGGGTACCCTGCCTAGTGAAATCGTTCCCCTTTCCTCCTCGTGTCATCGCATAAACAACCCCTTGCGAGTCATTTATAGCCGGCTGCTGCACACACTCTCTTTCCAGGGCCATGCCTTTCTCCTTTCCAATCCTGTAAGATTCTTTATTTTGACTTCTGGAAGGGTTAGGACTGTGTCTTAGCTAGGGTTACTATTGCTGTGATTAAAAAAAATGACCAAAAACAACTTGGAGAGGAAAGTGTTTATTTCACCCACAGTTCCATGTAACTGCTTATCACCAAAAGCAGTGAGGCCAGGAAATCCATCAGGGCGGGAATCTGGAATCAGGAGCTGATGCAGAGGCCATGGAGGGGAGCTGCTTACTGGCTTGCTCCTCATGCCTTGCTGAGTCTGCTGTCTTATAGAACCCAGGACCACCAGCGCAGGGATGGCACCACCCACAATGAACTGGACCCTCCCCAATCAATCATTAATTAAGAATATGCCCTACAGGCCTGCCTACAGCCCAACCTTACAGAGGCATTTTTGGGGGGTGAGATTCCCTCCTCTCGGATGACTTTAGCTTGTCAGATCGACACAAAACTGCCCAGAACAGGTTGTGTCTCAGATCCCTGATGGTTAGTGTCCCACACTCTGGAGTCTTCCATCTGCGCTACACAGAGGAATGTCAATGACTCTTGGAAGTCTAACTTGCTTTCAAAACAAAACTGAATATTCGAGAAGAGGTAACAGAGACTTGCTGGTGTCAGGAGTTCCAGAAGGAAAATGGCGGGAGGGAAGTCTCTGCTGGCGGATGTCCCAGCAGGAGACTCAGGGGAAGGTCCTCCTCTTGGCTCATGCTTGGTGGTGAGTATCTCCTCAAAGTGAACCTTAGGCAGGAAATGAGCTGTTGTCCCTTGTGCTGGGTTCTGCCCCCAACAAGTTCCACACAACACAAATTTTGTTTGCTTTATTTTTGTTGCCATGTGAATACAACACAATGCCTGATAACAACTTTTGTAAATCTTACTGAAGTTTTTTAAATCTAGAAACACTTTTTCAAACAACTTCTTAATATTTTTTTATCCTAAGTTATTCTGCTTCCTCTGATTTTTAGGGTCTCATGGGCCTTGTCTTCAGCAGTTCTGACTTGGTGAGTGTGGGCTGGACCGGATCCCTCTGCTAATTAGAGGGCAGTCTGGGTGATTCTTACAGCTCCTGAGTTTCACAACAGCCGACTGGGTCACTCGGCCTCCAAGAATGGCAAAACACTGTCACCAGCTTATGTAATTTTCTGGCACAGACAATCCTCTCCATCAGTCATTTGTAATTCCAATATCTACCTAGGCTATACATAATGTATCAGTTACTGCGTGGTCCTGGGAATGGAGGCAATGCTGCGAGCTGGGGAAAAAGCAAACCTAGAACCAAGTAGACTTTATTGAAAGAACCTCAACAAATGTGTCGTGCGGCTTAATAAAAAGGAGCACGGCTCTCTTTACCTTTCTAAACGATTCTGTGCAAGAGGCAGCAGTGAGGGTGTTGAAACAGCAGCACTCAGCCTCGTGTCTTTTGAAGGACCAGCTGAGAACCGGGCCACAGCAGCAGAACCATTTCTTCCAAACACTAACGCCCCTAGGGCTTAGTATAAGGTAGATCTGAGCATGCAGACCATGTAAAGTATGTAACACACTAAACCACGCAGGTGGCGTGTACTAGACCGCAGTGGAATTTTAGTACTGAGTTAGTTCTAATTCCCGCTCCTTTGGAGGAACCCACCCGCCTCTCCTCTATTTGTATGGACGCCACCAAGGCCATGCTGTCTCCACTCCAGGAGTGCCTCCCGTTTTTCTGAGGTGAGGCAAAGCTGAGGAGACCTACTCCCAGTGGGGGTGCTTTTTACTCTCGGGAAATCTTTTAAGCCATTGCTTTAGCATAAGAGGGAGTGGGGCTTTTGTGCTCCTTGTCTTTCCTGCTGGCTGGAGAGTTCTAGCACAGGACACAGTTTTAAGGCACCGGCACTGCTGTCAGTGGCACCCTCCTCTCCAGTCCGTCTTTCGTCCATCACCGAAGTTTCCCGACATACCCACGGTCCGGCTCCCGTTGTTATCACTGAATGAGGTAGGCTTGCTGCTTAAGCCCTGCTGTCAACTTGACTGGATTTAGAAGGCCCTGGAGACAGGCTTCTGGGCTCATACGGAACAGAGTTTTCAAAGACGTTTAACTTGAGAGGAAGTCTGAATGGGGTGGCATCACCCCCCGGCCCGGTGTCCCAGAGTCAATGAAATGAGGGAGGAGAGAAAGGCCGCCTGAGTACCAGCCTCCGTCTACCTCTACGTCCTGATGATGTGACCTGCTGGCTGACACAAACCTGTGTGACGTTGGTGCGACGGTGCCTTCCTCTCGAGGCCAACTCACTGCAGCCCCTCAAACAGGGAAACCAAAAATGGGACCCTTCTCACGTTGGTTTATGTCAGGGAGAGTTACCAACACAGCAGGGAACAACAGGAATCCCTTCTGACCTTTCTCCACACTGTTCTCTTACTAACGGGCGCAATTTGTGAGGCTCACGCAGGCTTCCAAGGCTAAGGAAATGATGTTACTGCTGGTGTAGTTTCCAAAGAGCACTGCCGGCTTTGCTGTTTCTCGGCTGCTCGTCCTCAGGAGACCTGGTAACCTGCTTGCTTCCCGGTTGCCTCATCCGTATAAAACGAACCTCCCTTCAAGATCACTGTGAAGTTTATCCAAACTAATGTTTGTATTTGAGTCAAGTGTTTACAATACTGTCCGGCATGTAATTAGTGCCTCTGTGCACCTGATCATGGTAATGTTATTTATTTATTTTTGTTAATTCTTTGTTGCACAACATGGAAAAGTTTTTGTCTCACGATGGAAATAAACTCAGTACCTTTTCTGCTGTGTATTTTCTAAGACTGCCTCATGGTGTCAAACAGCTGACACATTTGCATACACGCACATACACAAACACACACACGAACATGCACAAATTACAAACAATAAATCTTTTAAAAGTGCTAACAATGTGTGGGAATTTTTTTGTAGAATTTAAAGCATTTAAATATTTTAGGCCAACGTTAAGTAGATACAAAAATCCTGAAGTAACTTCTTAGAGCACAGTTTGGAAACCAGTACTTTAAAGTAAAATGTATTAAATCCATTTTTTCCTTCCAGCAAGGCATGGTTTATAAGGTTTTATAATACAGAATTTTTTATGCTACAGATTGGACTTATAAAATAGAGCTTTTTAAAAATGCTGGAGATTTTCAGGTATTCTGTTATGTCACTAGTGTGGGATTTCTCTAGAGTAAGTATATAGGCAATTAGTGATATGTGCTTTCCTCTTAGAACTGATTTCAAAGTATCCCATAAGTTGAATATGTTGTACATTAGTTTTCGATGAATTCTAGGAAGTATTAATGTCTTTTTTTATTTCTTCCTTGATCAATGGGTGACACAATTGAGCACTGTTCGACTTCAATTCATTTGTAGACTTTCTGCAAATTGTATTTTTTTAAAAATTAAACTCTAATCTATCCTGATCTGACTAACAAAAAAATGCAAAAAAAAAAAAAGCAAAGAAAAAATGCTGGAGTTAGCTGGGCGTAGCGCATGCCTTTAATCCTAGCACTCGGGAGGCAGAGGCAGGTGTATCTCTGTGAGTTCGAGACCAGCCTGGTCTACAGAGTGAGTTCCAGGACAGTCTCCAAAACAATACAGAGAAACCATGTCTTGAAAATCAAAACAAAAAAAATGCTGGAGATGTCAAGAAAAAGAAAAACTTATGTCGAACACCCCGGTGTTGAGGCTTAAGCTTCGGTAGAGCCATGAAAGGCTGGGCAAGCCCTCTTGGTTACTCAGAGCCTTTCCAGTCTCATCCAGCCCCACGGGTATCCGTTCGTGCTGCAACATGAATGATGTGAGGTAGGTGGCAGGGACATGTTCAAGGCTTCTCCCTGGGACTCTGGCGGTATTCTCTGGGCATCACTTGGACAAGTCACCAATGCATTATCTTTTACAGGAGGCGGGAGGATGCCCTCCCCAAAGATTTGGGGATCCGAATAGCCAAACCTGCAAACATGTGAATGGGCATCTTACACAGTGAAAGGGAGCTTGCCTGTGTGATCGAGCTGAGCCCTTGAGGGTGTGTGAGCATCTAGGACCTAGGCGCTCTAGCAGAAGTTCCACCCAAGCCCTCCTCCCCTGTCTCCCTCCAAACCCTGCCGCATCTCAGAAAGGCCGCCAAATAATGGCCCCTCCCCCAGAGATGCTCAAGACCACTCACACAGGGTGTTTAAACTGTCCCCCAGAAAACAGATGTGGTTTTGTGGTCTCTCTTTCCCATCTCCTCTCTGAGGGGCTAGAAGGCCATCCAGAACCTTGCATCTATTAAACATGTTCTTTTTCTAATTCTGTTTGATTTGATCTGACTTGGATTGCTGCGTTGGCAGAGGTGCTTATCGGGGTGTAGAAACTTTTCACTAGGTCCTTCAAACAGTTCTTAAAGTGGGGGTTCTCTTCTGACTGTGATCCAAGATCTGCCTGAAACAGATCAGGGATGAAATCTGGCAAGCTTTGAAGGTGGAATGGGGTGTTTATAAGCCAAGGAGCACAGGCTCCTCAGAAAATCATAAAATTCGAGGAAACAGGTGTACTAGGGATCCCAAAAGAAAGGACCACCCCACTGAAATCTTGATTTAACCCAGTGAGACTTGTGATGGACTTCCACCTCCTCGTGAGTTTGTCTAAAGGTGGTAAGGTTGGCGTGCCTTGCTACATAGGAAACCAAAACAAAATAAGTCACTGTCATCCAAAGCCTAGAGTGTTTACCAAGATGGTTCTCATGTTCAGTGAGCCTCCCCGCAGCGTATAAGCAGGCAAACTGCTGCCCACGTCCTTGTTGACAATTTGGACCTGTCTCCCATGCAAGGGTTCTGATGCCCAAAGACTCACTTCATGATAACTATTGTGTTAAGCCTAAGCAGGCAGGCAGGAAAGAACAGCGGGCTGGCTCCTCAGATTACTGCAGAGGAGAAGTGAGGTCCCCTTCTCTTCCTTCTCCCTGACCTAGGGAGCAACATGAAGTACCTGGCATTCACGGGCACCCATTACCCTTCTTACCACAGGCAATGCTACCATGGTCCTTATCTTGCAGATAAGGCGACTGAAACACAGACAGGCGGAGGAGAGCTTTGCCAGGGTCATATGCTAACCGTGGTGGAGTCAGGACGCAGTCCCACACAGTCTGGCTTCAGAGTCTGTGGCTTGACTGTTACAGCCCACGGGCTTGCATACAAATCGTGTTACGGGCAAGGCAATGGCTGACACAATGCAGATGAGAGCAGGGAGAGGAGGTGTCACATGCCCGAGTGCCAGCCAAACATCAAAGTGGCAGACTCTTTTGGAGGAGATGGAAAATGCCAACAGATACAGTAGCTTTTTTTTTTTTTAATCTTCCTCTGAACTGGTGATAATAGCGCTAACCCTTACTTTCTCCTGTATGTTATCTCTTGTTATGTAACCGCCCAGAATTGTAATGGTTTAAAATAACAAACGTTTGTCCACGCTCAGAAGCCTACCTGTTTCCCAACCAGCTCTCCTGGGCCTCAGCTGGTGTCAGTTTGAACTCAGGAGGCAGCTGTTGTAGACGGCGGCTGAGCACTATCCTGTGTGTGGGGCTGTCTGGCTAGAGGCTATGTTCCTCAGTCTTCCTCACCTGGGCTGCCTCCCATATGCCAGCCTGGGCACGTTTGCCCTCAGTCAACCACCCGACACAGTAGTAACTTCTACTGAGATCTGTGGTGGAATAAGAAATGGGGGACTTTAGAAAAATCAAGGCAAGAGATTCGAGGGAAAAAAATATACTCTACTTTTGGATGGTCAAAATACAAAGGGACTTGAGCACAAGACGGGCAGAAAACTGGGCCGTTTGAGTTGCCAGCCAGTCACAGATGTTGCTGGACTAGCTTTGGCTTACAGCCAGTCGCTAATATACATAACGTTGTTGAAGTCATTTGGTAACTCATTTGCATTGACTGTGGAGGCAGCGTTGGTGACCAGAGCCTGAGGAGGACAAGGGTGGACAGCTTGCATGCCCAAGGCTCACGAGGAAGAGAAGGAAGGCGAGCAAGGGTTCCCTGGAGCCTCAGTGTGGTGGGAATAGAACATGGGGCGTCATGGCGGTAGGGAGAAAAGCAAGGGTCAGGGACAGGTACCCGGCAGGAGGGGCTAGAGAGGGGAACCTCGGCGGTGGTGAATGACTGTGATTGCAGTGCGGGAGCCGAGGTGAACGGTTTTAAAGAGCAGGGGGCATGAACTGTGGTGAATGAATGATATGATGAGCAGGGGAAGCAAGACTTTGATTAGAAGAGGGGGTCAAGGGAAGAGAGGACGGGCAGGAAGGAAGTGAGAGGGAAGGTCTGGGGAGCCGGAAAGACGGAGCTGACACTCACAAGACAGGAAACGGGAGAGGCGGGGTGATGTGAGGTTGGGAGACAGTTCAGAGCCCATCCTGTGCAAGTCTTACTCTAGGGACCCGAGGAACATCAGAGAGCAGAAGCAAACGTCTGTCTGAGCTTTTTAGTGAGGAGATACTAGCAACACTCAAGGAGCTCACTGAAGAAGCATCTGTGCAGTGTGTCTCGACCATGATTACTCTAGGTATAGGGAGCTCTGGCTGCTGTAACAAGGAATCACAAACCAGCTGCCATAAAACATAGGAGATTTATCTTCTCATAGGTCAGGAGCCAAGAGTCCAATCATTGGGAACAAAGTCAAAACTAGCAGGGCCGCACTCTTTCTGGAGGCTCTAAGGGGATGTCTGCTCCCTGTCTCTTCCTGCTGATATGCCTTGGCTTGAGGCCACAGCACACCAGAGTTTACCTGCAGGTGTGTGTTTATCATGGATTTTCTGCAGCCTTCTCATGAGGGAACTTGGGATTGCATGTAGGGTCCACTCAGGTGGTAAGCTCTCACCTGAGGATAAGAGAGGAGGATGACTCTAGGCCCTCCAAATCCAGGGAGGGAAGACTTGAGGCACCTGAGGTCATGATCAGAGATGCATCACTCCAGAAGGAAGGATGTCTCCCAAAATCAGCAGTGGATTGACTCTAGAAAGTTCCATGGAATTCTAACCCTCGAAACAACATGGTATACTTTGCATGTTGCCTACACACATCTTCTGCCATACTTTCAATCATTGTTAGATGACTTATAATGCCAAAGGCAATGTGAGCACAATGTCAATAGCTGTCACACTGTATTATCTAGGAAATGATGGCAAGGAAAAAAATTCACCCATAAGCACATTCTCAGTACTATTGCTTAAAAGGAAACCCCTAGGTTGGTCAAACTGGAAGATACAATGTGATACAGAGAGAAGGTTGTGGACAAGGATGGAGAATCTAATGGGCAATGGACTTTAACCTCATTGGTATATAGAAAGTGGAATTTAGAAGACAAAATAGCAGAGTGTCTTCTCAGAGGAACCCAGACACTTGGGCCAGAGTCTGATCTCAGCTAACTCAATGACAATATTCCACTCGGAAGCCACGCCAGTGCCGGGACGCCACGCTCTGCCGCTAGCCACCTCTCCGGTGACCATATAGTTCCAGGGCTTTGTAGATGCCTTGTATACAGACAGTCTAGATGCTCAGGATCTCTGAATCCATGAGCCATGCCTGTTGGCTAGTCTCAGTGCTAAGAGTCTCATCGTGAGAAACAGCCCATCACATATTTGAACACAGGTCCCCATTGGTGGAGCTGTTTGGGGGAGGGTCTGGAACCTTTAGAAGGTGGAGCCATGATGGAGGAAGTCCATCACTTGGGCTGTGCTTCAGGGTGGAGAGCTTCTCTCTGCTTCCTTTCTCTCTCGGTTTTCTATGTGCAGATGAAAACGGGATCCATCAGTGTTCCGCCCCTGCCACCAAGCTATGCCTCCCCTGCCATTATAGACTCTTCCTCATGGAGCATAAGCTAAGAAAAACCCTTTCTTCTCCCCCACCGTTTTTTGTCCAATTGTCTTATCACAGCAACAGAAAAGCAGCATCAGGTTACTCCCTAAGTCCCATGTGCTCACAGCCAAACCAGAAGATGGTTCACTTCTTGAACATATCCACGACCCTTGTTAGCTCCCGTCATTCCATTTGATAAACCCATAACCTCCCTAGACTTTTTATAATGCCCCTATTGTAATATTGTGGCCAGATCCACAGTAGATTAAAACTGCCTTTTTCGAGATTGGGCTCCTATGTTATGTCATGTACCATGTGCTAACAGAGCCTATTTCCCTGATTAGATGCAGCTGTCGGGTGACGTAACCAGAAAGACACGTCCTCCTGGAGTTTTATCAGTATCAAAAAAAAAAAAAAAAAAGATGAAGAAGCAGCCAAGCCCGTTGGGTGACTCTGCAGGACCGGCATTCTACATGAGTCATAACCGACAAAAAGGCATTGTATCTGGTTGACAATTGTCAACTGTGAACAAAAACTGAAACCTGACCTTGCCCAGCCTGTGAAATCACCACGTGACTACATGGGGGGGGGGATAATCCCCATGTGTGGCTAATTTCTCTCCATGGACGTATTCAGTTTTAGATTGGCTGCACTGTTATGGCTGAGGTGGCCGTATGAAAATGGTTGTGAGTTTTAAATCTCAAATGAAGTGAGCCTGCTCTGTAATTCACGGGGTAGAGGCCCCCACCGTACGCGTGCTAAGAATGGGGTCTGTCTGCATCTCTCTCATCCCCAGCTTTCTCAAAGGCCCTTGCTACCACCTGAAGGTTTGTCCTCCCAAGAGTCAGGCTGAAATCTGAGGCAACCTCCAAGGGGGCGGTGATAGAAGCGGAGTCTTTAGCGTGTCACTGGGTTATGAAGGATGAGCCTTCCTGAATTATGTGAGCGCCCGCAAAAAATCATGACAGGAAAGCTCACTTGTCCTGTATAGGAAGAAGAGTTACCGGACTTGGGGGCTACAACCAGTACCCCCAGGAATCTGATAACGCTGTAAGAATCCAACTAAAACATCTAAATTAAGAGTTTAAAAAAATAGTCAGGAAAAAGGGGAATGTATTCAGTGAGTAAAGGGACAAAGGACCTCTCTCAAGTCCGTGCTCTGGCCCCTGAAGTGAGATTAAAGGTTAGAGTCAGGGTATACGGCCATCCACGCAGTCATGGCCATGGTGTCCCTGGCCCTCACCGACCCACCACTGTCTGGACTCCCGTCCCTCCAACAAGGTGCTCTGGCAGCTGCCAGCACTGAGAGACATCTGCTTCCAGGAGGCCAAGCTCCCTCTCTGGCTGGCACCAGCCTTTTGCTTCTCCTCACATGAGATCCTTAGGGGAATTCCAGTCTCTCGATGTCTCTTGTTTCCCCATCTGGCAGTAGGATGGAGGAAAAGAGTTACAGAAGCAGATGTCCGCTGGATGTCAAATCATCACATGTGCCCAAGCCCCTAGAGCCACAAGAAACACGCTCCTCTTCCAGCTCCCCGGACAGTCTACTTCTGAGTAAAGCAGGCTTCGCAAAATGCAAAGAGGGCTCCCCCGACCCAGGTGCTATCTGCTCCCACTTCCGTGGGCTGAGCCCCAGCAGGGCCCCCAGTCTCAACCTTCCTCTGTTTCTCCGCAGCCTTGGCCTCATACCAGCTGTTCTGACCCCGAGAGGGTGGGGCAGGGAGCAGGATTAGACACTCCATCGGGGTCTGAAGCATGAGCCCGAGAGCTACTGACACCAAGAACCTTAGGCCCCTGTTTTGATGAAACCTTGTTCAACGCTTCAGTCCCCGCCGAACCGTGTGATGCGTGACTCTCCAGCAGTTTACTTGGATGTCTGAAGATGTAATGAGAGCTGTCTGGTGAAGATGATGGATTGTTCGTGACTCCATCGTCACTGAACCGAGTGCTGTATGTTGTCCTACCTAATCCTGCTGCAGTCTAATCAAACAGCTATTTATCTTTCTCATCTTATGGATGAAGAACTTGGGGCTCAGAAAGCTTCCCATTATAAAGAAGCAAAGTCAAGGGCAAAGGATGGATCTGCTTAGACTGGGTTGCTCATTCTCCAAGTGCCGCCCTTAGACCACAAATATCAATACTACCTCAAGCTTTTCCAAACCCCAAAATCAAGGCCCCCACCACGGACACCTACAAAATCTCCTTTTCATATTGAACCTCACTGATTTTTAGGCTATTTTCTAGTCACCGAGTTTGAGAACATTAGTTCTAGAGCAGCCAGTTAGAAAGTATTTGATTAACCACTAACCTTAGGCACCACTGAGCCAAATAGCAGAGCTGGTAAGTGATTGATGCCATTCAAGCCAGAAAGGCAACCTTTTTTTTCTTTCTTTTTGGCTTGTTAGTCTCTATCATGTGAACGGGGTAGAACAAAATCTAACTGGAGTATTGAAGCCCTGATACCCATGTGGACTGGCTATTATGACTGTCATTGATCCAGGAGTCCTTGAGGTCAAGAACCCCGCCCACTGCCATTGCTGATGTGTCTTGTATCTCACTGCATTCTCCCTGTGGGTGTTGTAACCCTGGTGATCAGGTCGGAGCTGCATAACCCTAAGTGATCTTTACAGGTGCTGGGAAAGGTGTTTGTGTAGATTCTCACGCCAAATCCACCCGTGATTTCCCCTTTTTAGTCAATGGGTAAGATCATGAAAAAATGTACTCTTCTTGTGTGTGTGAGTAGGTATGTACATGTATGGATAGTACATGACTCTGTGTGTGTTTGTGTGTGTGTGTGTGTGTGTGTCTGTGTGTGTGAGTAGGTATGTACATGTGTGGGTAGTGCACGACTGTGTGTGTGTATGTGTGTGCGTGTGTCTGTGTGTGTGAGAGTGGGTATGTACATGTGTGGATAGCATATGACTTTGTGTGTGTGCGTGTGAAAGAGAGAGAGAGAAAGAGAGAGAGAGAGTAGGTATGTACATGTATGGGTAGTACATGACTCTCTGTGTGTGTGTGTGTGTGTGTGTGTGAATGGGTATGTACATGTGTGGGTAGCATATGACTCTGTGTGTGTGAGAGAGAGAGAGATAGAGTGGGTATGTACATGTATGGTTAGTACATGACTGTGTGTGTGTGCATATGTGTGTATCTGTGTGTGTGAGTGGATATGTACATGTATGCGTAGTACATGACTGTGTGTGTGTGTGTGTGTGTGTGTGTGAGTGGGTGTATACATGTATGGCTAGTACATGATTATGTGCTGTGTCTGTGTGTGTGAGTAGGTGTATAAATGTATGGATAGTACATGACTGTGTGTGTGTGTGTGTCTGTGTATGTGTGTGTTTCTGTATATGTGTACACCAGATACACATGTTGCTGCCAAGGAAAACATTAGGCGTCCTGCTCCACCAACTCTATCTTATTCCTTTGAGACAGGGCTTTTCCCTGATCCTGGTAGGCTGGTGGCCAGCAAGTACCTGCAATCCTCCTGTCTCTGTCCCTCCACACGGGTACATGTGTGGCCACACCCAGCTTTTTATGTAGGCTCTCGGATTTGAACTCACATCCTCATACTTGTGCACACATACTCTTAGCCACTGAGTCATTTCCCCATCCTGATCATCATCTTGAGTCAGACTTGTAAATTTTAACTTCTCAAAGCAATCAGAGCTTCCCATAAAATGCTGCCTTGGAACCAGGAGCTGTGCTCCCCCAGTGTGGACCGTGTGAAGCTGGCTGTTTGTATGAGTGGTGACACCAGAACTGCAGTAGCCGGAAAGGCCTTGTCCATCACAGTCAACAAGGCTCCGTGACTACAAATGATGCACCGAGTGGCGTTAAACCCTGCGTCAGCTTCCTTGCCCCAGACTGGTCTTCCAAACTTGCTTTCTTATCTGGGGAATACGAATCCCGTCTTTAGACGCAGCATGTAGGGAATAAAGGCAGGCTCAGAAACCACGGCCTTACACGGAAGCTGGCTATTTTTTCTGGCAGGTTACACATTGCACACATCCACTGGCTACTCAGGGACTCTTTCAAACACCTCACGCAGCAGCTCACCAACAGGGTCGTAGTCCAGCGGCTTGCTACGCAAACTGTGACAGTGAGTGTGGCTGCCTGGACTGTGTGGCATGGAGTCTGAATTACCTCATACCTGGAGACGAGCAGGCCCTCCTGGTGAAGGAGTGAGCGAGCAACCCCGCTTCTTTCCTCTCATGAAGTCCCATTAACTCCTGCTTCCAACTTTCGATACTCCCTGTCTTTGGCAAGGAGTGTCACCAACACAATGACACAATGTTCTGCCTGTTTGCATTACCAAACAGAGGAAGTGCCACGGGGAAATGGGCTGCTCATAAAAAATGACTTCAGACACTTGTTACAGACGTGACAAACACCACGCCGATGTCCATGTGTGTGGGGCTCTAGTCTCATTTTATATGGAAACAAGCTGGACAAGACGGCAGGGGTGGCAGGACTCCAATTTCAGCTTCTAAGTAACGCAAGCATATGGATGCCCTATGAGAAATCCTCCCAACTTCAGTCTCCTTCATACTTGGAGTGTCTGTGTGCATATACGTGTGCATACATACGTAAATATGCAGATATAAATATGTATATGCATGCGGGCTGGGGTGGGTCCATGCGGCAACCCCACCTCCCCAGAGGAGGTTAACCAGTCCTGCCCATGGTATTACAACAGAATTCAGATGGGTGTTGTCTGATATTAGTTATTTCTTAGAAATTAGACTATGTTAAAAGATTCCTAAGCATTGCAAGTTGTCTGAAAGGAAAAATGAAACCGCACAAAGACTTGTTAGGTGGTGAAAGCTTTACCAGCTAATTCACCTTTCTAAAGTAAACAGTCTTCCCTCTGTACACACAGACACACACACACACAGACACACGCAGAATAGGCCTCTGTACACACAGACACACACACACACAGACACACGCAGAATAGGCCTCTGTACACACAGACACACACACACACAGACACACGCAGAATAGGCCTCTGTACACACAGACACACACACACACAGACACACGCAGAATAGGCCTCTGTACACACAGACACACGCACACACAGACACACGCAGAATAGGCCTCTGTACACACAGACACACGCACACACAGACACACGCAGAATAGGCCTCTGTACACACAGACACACACACACACACACACACGCAGAATAGGCCTCTGTACACACAGACACACACACACACACACACGCAGAATAGGCCTCTGTACACATAGACACACACACACACAGACACACGCAGAATAGGCCACACACTCACAGATGCAGACATACGCACAGCACACTACACACACTCGCTTGCTCTCTCTCTCACACACACACTCACACACAGATACACACCACACACATTCACTCAGAGACACCACACAGACACACACACATTCACACAAACACACACTCCCACACATTGAAACGTACAGTCACACAGACACACCATACATACACACACACACGTTCACACACATGCACATTCACACACAGATACAGACACACCATGCACATACTCACATACACAGTCACACAGAGACATATATCCACCACACACATTGACATATAGTCACAGAGACACACTGTACACACACACACATGCACACACACACACACACGAGTATGAGAATCCCTTAGCAATACCATTTCTTCTTCACTGTCACAGTCATGGCCAGTGGGGTAAGGAGTGGGGTAGGAGTGGGGTAAGGGGTAAGGAGTGGGTATGACAATCAGCGGGGCCGGGCTGAGGACAGATGGCGCGTCCCCACAGAAGTGTGCTGGGGGATTCCTGTCCTGGTTTTGACATTTGATTTTTTTAACCTTTTACTGAAAATAGATTTTTTTCTCACACAGCGTGCTCCGATGGTAGCGTCCCCTCCCGCTTTTAGTTTGGAATTTCACTGCAGGTGCTCACAGGATGCCCGTGGAAGGGACGCTGGTGTGGGAGGAACTGGTGGGTGCAGCAGGGAGAGAGACTCTCAGAACCCACCCTCTCTGCCCCTCGTCTCTCCCTGGGGAGCCTGATGCCCTGTCTCTCTGGTTGGTCTTGGCTGTCACATCCAGGAAGGAGCCCAACATGGGCTGAAACAGATTCATTCACATGGTCCTCTCCCCTCCTAACACTGGCTTTTAGTGGCTTCAGGGACTGTGACTTAAATCACCCTGAATTCCATCCCTTCTGCTGAACCCTAATGACTAATCTGTCCTTTCTTCCGCCAAGAAGAGAGGATGTCCCTCGTCATCCCTCTACTTCCTGTGGCCAAGATCAATTCCACTGATATTTATTAACCATCTCCTGCTAGCGAGAGAGCAGGCACGCGGCACTGACGCCATGTCTGCTCTTGCCAACTCCCCCAGCCCACCCCCGTCCTCTTCGGCTCTCTAAAACAAGCAGCCCGGCTGCTCTCTTTTGAACTCAGAAAATATTTTCTCAGAGGCAGACCCCTCTTTCCTGTCTTTAAGCTCCCTGTAAATTTACTAGATGATGCACTCTCATCTAATTGGCCAAACTCAACTTTAAACATTTTATTTGGGGAAACAAATTATTAGTTCATTTTTTAAAAAAAGTCCCACTTTTCTGCTTATTCTTTTAGACTTAATTTTTGGAGCACCAACTGGCAATCAGAATTTTCTATGAAATAATTGCAGTGGGAAAAGATCCCTGTAACTGTGGAGAAACCCTACAACCTTGTCCCTGAGTTTTAGAGAAATGGAATTTGAATCTAATGGTTATTAATAACAGAAACGAGAGTTCCTTATTTGTTGGACCCATCATCTCCTGCAAGGAACAAATTTAAGATGTCTGCCCTTTATAAGGGTTTCAAAGCAATTTAGAGAAAAATAAAAAATAAAATGGAGGTCTGGGTCAGAACGGAGTTTGCTGAGGTAATCAAGTTCTTTCCCCAACCGCTATGTTTTATAATGAACTCATAGGATGCCATTTTACGCCCTTCGTGTTAGTGCAAAAGTTATGTAAGCTTACAAAGTGCAAGCATGCTTTCTTTCTCCTTCCTTCTCTCCCCTTTGGCTGGCTGGTGACTCCATCTTTATTGTTGTTTGGTTGAGTCACCTTATAATGTTATAAGATCTTGTAGGAACGCATTCCTGGATGAACAAAACCCTTCTGAACTTCTGGGAACCTTACCTTTGTGAGCGAGCCTGATTGGCATGAGGAGTGCACACACAGCCTCATGTTCTTGAAGCACAGTTTTTACGAGGGAAGTCATCATCAAAGCTAACAGGATGACTGGTGCGGAGCCTGCGCAGGACACCCAGCCTCCCCTCTGTTGTTTTAGTCAGCAGCTGCTCAGCCTGTTTTTCCCATCACCCGTTGGGATTGCGTTAGACAGAAATCCACCTTATAAAAAAAAAACATGAAAACTGAGAACAGGGAAGCAAGCAGCGGCCACGGGAGGCAAGCTGCTGTCATCCTGGGCTCTGCTCCCAGCCTTGGCACCTGCCCAGTGGGGGCTGCATTCTCTGCCCAGCAGGGAGTTCCAGATGACCTGCTGAGAAGGTCCCAAGTGAGTCACTGCCCTTAACTCCACTGGAGCCGTTTGATGCCCACTTGGATGACTCTGAACAGCTGCCTGGCTCTGAACCCAACTAGTAACTGGAAATGTGGCCATTGTCTCACTTATTTTTAAACATGGAGTCGGGGGGGAGAGACAGAAAGGCACAAACCCAATCAAGAAAGACGGACAGTTTAATTTTTGCACCATTGATTGCCTAGGAAGGCATTGTAAAGGAAGCAGCAATGACAAATAAATCCAGTTTGCCCTTTTCTCTCTGGTGTTGTCTCTTACTGTTTCCCTAAGGAAGCTGGGCGTGGTCTCATGGAATTGACGTGATACACAGAGACTTACCTCCCTCAAGGAGGGCTTCTCATCACCACGCCTTTTACCCGGCTTGTTTTCCAAACACAACAGTGAATATTTCCTCTTGCTCAGGAAACATTTTTCCATAAAAAATTTTGAAGTCCATTTTTGACCACATCAACAACTTCTTAGAGGCTTTGATTGAGCAAGTTTTCTGGGAGACACATTAACCAGGGTATCTGAGAAACATTAGACATGATTCTTGAATTTAGGAATTTGTAATGAAATGCAGAGAAAATGCCCCTTCAAATGATTGGTCCAGGAGCAGTCTGGGGAGGGGAAGGATGTTACATCAAAGTGTCCGATGCCTGTTGCGAGAGCTGCTCAGGGCCTCTGGAGTTGGGAGCCATGTCCCAAGAAGCTTCTTTTCAATCTGCGATGACGGTAACCATTTGAACAAGTGAAATTGAACTGACTTTGCAAACATGGGCAGTGTGTCATCGCTGGGCACACAGCCCGGGTGTCTATGTTAAAGGCTGAAACATATTCACATGGCCGCAGGGTTTCATTAAATGGGAAGTCTGTGATTTATATGTGCATCTTGGTATGCGTTAGCACACCCATGCATTTTTTTAAAAAGTCTCTTACATCACCAGAGACACTGCAGACAGGCAGTCGTTCCTCTGAGATTGGTGCTCTACCATTTTGTCTCTGGCACCTGGCCCTTATCTGAAGATAGAAGAGTAGACATAAGGGACAAGAAGACACTTTCATTCTGGAGGACCTGCAGATTCACTGTTTTCATTTCATTACAAGTTGCTCACCTAGAAGGAAGCAGGGAGCTAGGGCTGGAACCAGAATCAAGCTACCGCCCATGAGCTCCACTCTGCAGCCCAGTGTCCAAAGGTTCCACAATATCACAAACTGTGGGGGTGTTAACCCTGTACACACCTACAGGCACACACAATCACACGCGCGCACACACGCACACACATGTGCACTGCAGGGTATCTAATGTCCAAGTACAACATGTAGATTCTCTTGTTCTACAACACAGCTTCAGCATTTACCATGAATTTTCCTGAGTAATAAGCTCAGAAGGCTGTTGTGACTATTAGTGTTTTGAGTTCCTTCCTCTCTAAACTATTTATCCCAAATCAATGAGGGTTGGGAGATAAGATAAATGTCCTTCCAATATTAGATTAATTATTGCTACTGAATGGGTGAACGTACACAATTACAATGCTACTAATTAACATTTGAGCACAAATTCATTAAGAAAAAAGTCTATAGTTTTAATCCTAAGGCTTGCTGCAAATAATTTTTTAAAAAATAGGTTAGAGCTGAGCAGTGGTGGCACAAGCTTTTAGTCCCAGCACTCTGGAGGTAGAGACAGGTGAATTTCTGAATTTCTGAATTTGAGGCCAGTCTGGTCTACAGAGGAAACTCCAGGACAGCCAGGGCTACATAATGAGACCCTATCTGAAAAAAAAAGATTAGAAAGAAATAGTTCAATTTGGATCCCTAAAACTCTATAATTTCCTAATCCAAAGACTAATGAACTATTAACAAATTTACCAAAAATGCTACAAATCAATGGGCATGGCAAATCTAGATTTTGGTGTAATCAAGAGTTTCCTAAGTCGTATCTGTAGATTTGATATAAACAAAGGATTTTCTCCAGAGGAAAAGATGGGTCACAAAGCGGGTCATGCCGACGGGAAGCAGGATTTAGGCACTAAACGTACAAAGGATAAAACTGCAGGCCACTCATGAGAGCACAGAGGCAAAACAGGCAGGGGAGCAGCGACAATAGGAGAGTAATTCACCCTCCAGGCGTGCCGTGGTCAGCAGAGTATCAGAGGGACAGTAATGATCACCTGAACTGGCTTCCCAGCCTGCCTACACCATGCTGGCCCAGGCTGGGCTTGAGCAGAAATGAACAGTGTTCATCCAGCAGGCAGCCACTGAGGCGTCTGTTTTGAGCTGGTGGTATTTCGAAGCCTCCCTAAGTTTCTGTGGTGAACGAAACCAAATCCCTGACCTGACGATATCCCTGCTTCCATGTGGAAAATCGCAAGTAGGATTCGGTTGGTGCGGCAAGGTCAAGGAATTGGCGAGGACCAAGAATGCTAGCGCCATGGTAGGCTAGACCCAGGCCTTTCGTGACCACGTGAAGGTGTAGAGCGCGGGGGGGGCTCACACGAGTCAGCAGAGCCTCCTGAGAAGTCAGGAATCCTGATGGCAGTGGAGTCAGAAGACGACTGGAAAGCATGCTCCAACCTCAAGCTCCGTGGGATCTCAGAAGGCCTCCTGAGAAGTGTGGACTCTCATCTGCCAGCAAACTACGGTTTGGGGGTAAACGGGAAGTTTCATCAGCAGGAGACTGACATGATCTGTGTGTGTGTGTGTGTGTGTGTGTGTGTGTGTGTGTGTGTGTGTGTGTGTATCACTGTGTTTGGGTTGAACGACTCTGGAGATAAGGGGGTCTCTGTTAGGAAAGGTGATGCTTGTGTCTTAACAGTTCAGCTGACAGGATTTTACACAGGTTACCATCTATCTGGTAGACTACAAAGAAGGGACTCAGGCCGCGTGACTCACGATGCGTGGGTAACCCCGTTGTGGTTGCCATGCCTACAGCTCTGAACCGAGGGGCTGCTCCCAACTGCCCACTCTACCTGCTTGTAATTTCTACTTAGGATGACACCTGATTAGTTACTGTCAGGCCAACTCTGTGATTTATTCCCCCAGTGTATGTGTTAGAAACAGTCCCCAGGCCGTTAGTGTAGAGTAGAGAGGCCTCTGAGAGGTGATTAGGTCTTGGTGTGGTTTAAGAACGATTAATGGGGCTATCGTGGAAGTAAGCCAGTCATCACAGCAATGGCTTCCTGGTGAGTGAGTCAGATCCCCTCCTCTTCCTTCTCAACCTCCCTCACTCGATTCCTCCCTCCAGAGAATGGTGCAGTGAGGAAAACCTGGCCATGTGGGGAGCACTTCAATGCCGGGTGGACAATACAACTTCCTTCTCAGCAAATTACCCTGTCTCTCATGTTTTGCTATAGCAATATAAAACAGTCTGAGACATGGTGAACACTGGACATAGCAACTCAAGCGCAAGCTCATTACTGGATGTGCTGCAGTGAGAACGAAAGGCGGGTAAACGAAGACGTTTGGTAACTGAGACGCGGGGGAAACAGAGGCACCTCCTCCCTGGTACGGCTTCTGTCTAGAGAGCAGGTCCAATCAGGACCACAGTGGGGAAACTAAAACCTTGTTGAGATCCATGTGTGGCTCTCAGCACCCAGGCCACTGAGCCAGGAGGATTGTCACCAGTGTGAGTCCAGACTGAGTTAGGCAGTGGGTTTCAGGCCAGCCTGGGTGACACAGGCAGACACAGTCACAATAAACAAACAGACAAACAGAGCAATTTAGATGGGAAGCAAAAGTCTTGGAGGCACAGAGAAACAGAAAATTCGCTTTGAGCAGATCAAGTCAGACAGGAGACGGAGAATATCTAAAGTTCTTCATATAAACTTGTCCTACATCTGCTGATGAGCCTTGAACTGAAAATGCTCCAGGCGGCCTCCGGATGGCTCTGGGGAGGTTAACACAAGTAACTGCTAATCTGCCTCGCAGAAGCGAGACTATGGTGGGCCAAGACTGTTAAAACCATCGAAAGGAAAATTACATTTCAAGTGAGGCGTTATAGCCACAGAAAATTAACCTCAAAGAGTAAACTCAGCTTCAAATAAATAAAAACTAATCATTTTTAAAGATTCATTTTTATTACTCTGGTGTGTGTGTGTCTGTGTGTGTATGTGTGTGCATGTATGTGTGTATATGTGTGTGTTTCTGTGTGTGTATGTGTATGTGTGTCTGTGTGTATGTGTATATGTGTCTGTGTGTGGCTATGTGTGTCTGTGTGTATGTGTATATGTGTGTGTATGTGTGTGTGTATGTGTGTGTGTCTGTGTGTGTGCATATATGTGTGTGTATGTATGTGTGTGTGTGTGTGATTGTGTGTGTGTGTCCAGAAGACAGCATCAGATTCTCTGCAGTTAGAGCTCCAGGCAGTGTGTGTCTGTGTGTATGTGTATATGTGTCTGTGTGTGTGCATGTGTGTGTGTGTATGTATGTGTGTGTGTGTGTGTGATTGTGTGTGTGTGTTCAGAAGACAGCTTCAGATGCTCTGCAGTTAGAGCTCCAGGCAGTTGTGAACCACAAAACATGGGTGCTGGGAACTGAGCTCAGATCCTCAGTAAAATCTGCAAGTGCTCCAGGCTCTAAGCCATCTCTCCAGGGCCTCCTTATAACTTTTGGTCAGAAGATTTTCACATCAAAGGGAGCTGTGGGAAGGTCTTAGGTGAATAGAAATTGTTGAATCTTCAGCGGAGATTGATTCATTTGTAGCAAAAATGGTGAACACATGGGTAAGTATAAAAATTTTACTTTGCATTAGATTTCTAAAGTGAGTTATAAAATGTATATGACAACTGTCACATAAGTGCTAAGAGATGGGCTAACAGCCTGTATGATGATGAGATCTCCATAGTCTACATACAGCATTGGATATATGATGATGAGATCTCCATAGTCTACAGCATTGGATATATGATGACGAGATTTCCATTGTCTACAGCATTGGATATATGATAACGAGATCTCCACAGTCTACGGCATTGGATATGTGACGACGAGATCTCCACAGTCTACATGCATTGACATTATATTCAATATTAATCAACTGCAGACTTAGGGATGTTTACAATGCTTGCTGAAATGATAAATACAGAAGTAACTCAAAGAAATATAACTTAAAAGGTCAAATGTCAATTGCATATTTGGTCCAGATAAAGCCGATGTTAAGACCTCATTTCTTAGTGTCTCTGTACTCATTGCCAGTGATTACCTGTCCCTGCTAAAATGGCCCATAGGATGACAAATTCCAAAACTACAGTCTTTATCTCTTGGAGTCCTCCTGGGCACACACGGATATATGGGCTTTTGAATTTTGGAATTTTTCTATTGAAATTCATACTTTCAAAATCTCTTTAAAAATCCTTGAATACCTAGGATACAGGCCCTGAGTTCCCACAATGACTTCTCTGATGGACACAAAGACCTCTCATCTTAGTCTGACGCTCACTGGGTGTCTACATTGGAGCACTCCATACCTGTCCACTTCCATCTGTGGCGATTACCGCAGGAGAGAGCAAGCGAATGGATTAGGTCATCCCATTTGCAGATAAGAAGGCTGGAGACATTGCAATGCAATCTGTGAATGCATTAGCTTTTAGCAGCCCAGTCACACTGGCCTGAACCGAGTTTGAGGTCAGTCAACAACATGCCCTTTCTGGCGGAAGCTTAATTTAAATGGATCTCTGTTCTCCATCTCTGCAGTGGTTGGCTTGCTGAGCCTCAAGGCTGGAGTTTCTGGACAACCCTAGTAGCAGGTTTTATCTCCTGCATCCTGCATTCCACCCTGTCACCGTGTACATGAGGGCTATCTCAGGGTGCAGATCTGGTCGCTTACTAGAGTACGTGACTTGATTCCATCCCATTCAGAAGTTTGACCCGATGTCCCGTGAGTCTTTGAATTCGAACAGAACCAGTCTGGGTGTCCCAGAATAACTCAGTCTAGGAACAAGTCCTCCCAGGTGACCTCCCATCTCTTCCTCAAGCCAAGCACGGGTCAAGCCCATGCTCTAGTGATGGATCTGGGTAGCTACCCTTTCTGGATGACCCTCTCACTCGTGTGTTTTGGCAAATCTGACGTCAGCAACATCAGAAAGAGAATATGACTCGATTGTGTCAGGAATGAACAATAGTTGGGGCACGCAGCTGGAAGTGTGGACTGGCTTTGGGCTCTTTCTCAGGATTAGGCTGTGTTATGGGACTGTCTGATCTGAAGCCTCGTGGATGCTTGCCCCTGGGAATGTGGAAACCTGGGGACAGCTTGTGAATGTTTCCATACCACTCCCATCTTCATCACAAAGAGTGCTATTCATCCAGTCCCTCCTCTTCTCTGTCTCTACCCTTCTCTCTTTTCTACTGGCACCCTTTAAAAGGAAACGCAGGAACGATTATGTTTTTGGGAAACGAATGTTGCCACATTCATACTCGGATTGTTAAACTGGGCCCCAAGTGAATATTTTTGGCCTGTGTGTGTGTCAAGGTCTTGGATCTAACCCTTCGATGATGAGTAGTAACCTGCCTCTTTTTTGTTCATGTCTCCGGTCTGGAATGAGGAAGAAAGTCTTCCCAACTGAGGAGAAGCCAAGAACAGCTGAAGACATGGCGCTGATCCCTGGAGCCAAGGACAACCTGCAGGGGAATGAAGAGCCAAGTCTCTTGACTTTCTAGTTCCAGAAGGTTCCAAGAATCAAGGTACAGCATCCCGAAGCAAGGGATGGCATCTACAGCACATTCACAAGGCAATCCCCTGTCTATTGCTCCCCTTGCCTCTGCTTTCCGAAACCCGACAATCCACACTAGCACGATGCAAGAGGAATCAAAAGAAACTGGTTTAGAAACCATGACTTTGATGTCTAAGAAAAGCATCCCAAACTAGTTAAAGCATTATATTGTGTTTTTTTAATTGAAATATAAAATCTACCTCAGAAATCAGCCACTAAACACAAGAGGAGCCTCAAGCCCTGTAGGGATCTTTTAGGAAGAGTAAAATCATGCGTACGACCTCCCCATAAAGTGGCTTGTGAGCCGCACTCACTCTCAAGACACTTTGCAAGCATCACCCAGATCACTTGCCTGCTCCTCCCTGCTCCTCTCCACTTCTCCCTGGGATGAAAGGTAAGGTCACAGACGGAAAACCCAAGAAAGGCAGTTAGAGCACTAGAGACAGCAACGACTGACGCTTCTGATACAGTGAAGGTCTGGGGTGTCACAGCACTAAGAAACCAGATGTCCACCCCTGGGATAATGAGAAAGAGCTTGCCCTACTTTGTGGGAACAACTAGGACCCCAGCATCTCCTCAGCAGCCTTCCGTTCTCTTCCTATCACCTTGAACTCAGAACTCTCCCAGTCCTGGAGCCTGGCTGTTCCGTCAAGCATTGGTGCCTCTGACATTGAGTCTTAGGTCCCAAGGGTAGGAGCTGTATTTCCACTGTCTGAATAGTCGTTTCTTCCCTTCTGCCTGGCTTGCCCCAAATCTTCCCAAGATCCTGAACTCTTCACCTCTGCCAAATGTAACAACATAGTACTTGATTCATACCATGACACTGTGTGTCTTTTCCCTAGGGGGATAGCTTCCTAGGGTGAGTTCCTTGGCCTCTCTGAACTTCTGTCTTGTCTTCTGTTAAACAGCCACAACAACGTCAAGCCACTGTGAGAGCTCAGTGAAGTCCAGCAGAGTACCTTGACGCTTGGACATGCCAATCACCACCCAGATGTCTTATCCAACCAGGGCCCTGCTTCTGATCCTTTCCCCTTTTCAACAGACGAATGACGTTAGCCCACACGGTCACCAACTCAGTGCCTGTATTTCTGCAGAGTTCCAGCACTGGCCCTCTGAGCTCCAAGTGGCTATTTGGAGATGGAGCCCTTCAGGAAGCAATTAAGGATACTGATAAGGGTGGGGCCCCGGACCACTCTACTCAGTGACCTTAGAAGACAAGAAAGTAGGCTGTTCCCTGAGAATGGGGGAGTGGGTGCCAAGGGAGGTGGCAGCCATCTATAGGCCAGCATGGGACTCCTCTCTAGAGCCCGGCCACTCTGGCTCCCTCACCTCAGACTTCTAGTTGCGGTATTTGTTATGTCAGTTCCGGAAGACGGAGACACTTCCTAGCAGGCATTTCTTCCTTTGCTGCCTGTTTTGAGAAAGCATCAATGGTCAGCCCCGTAGCACGTTCTCCTATACCTACTCTAGCCAGTGCTGTTAAGCAAATATCCAAGAGGGGCTGTACCTCTAAGACTGTTGTTTACTCATGAAGAAGGAATATAATTCTCCAGACAGGCCGGTTATCCGCTGTCCTTCCTCCTTTTCCTAAGTGCTGACCTCCTAGGGAGCGTGACGGATTCCGACTCCTGATGTGGTCTTGACATCTATAGAAGCTCACCGTTCTGACTTCTTGGTCCATTTAAAACCTAACCAAACCAGCTGGCCTTACCCATGTGCTGTTAGAAGCAGAGATCATAATC
This sequence comes from Mesocricetus auratus, assembly GCF_017639785.1. NCBI lineage: Eukaryota > Metazoa > Chordata > Mammalia > Rodentia > Cricetidae > Mesocricetus > Mesocricetus auratus. The sequence continues at coordinate 4,724,198 of NW_024429192.1, read as the reverse complement.
CTAACGGGGAGGACTTCCAAAACATCCTCCTGCCTCAGAAGCCTCTAAAAGCACAGTTCCCATGAGGCCCTGACCCTCCCTCTGGTGCTTTCACCGGCTTCTCTGTGTGTGGAATGAAGCTCCTGAAACAAGGAGGCTCGCACAGCCTGAGACTCTCTCCCCTTCCCCTTTCTAGCCTCCTCCCCACTCCAGCGTTATGAGTCAGGGCCAAGGGGTCTGTGTCCTCGGGCATCACAGCACAATCAACTTGGGTCCCCTATCAAACGTGACGCCTCTCTCCCTCCTGTTCCTTTTGTAAACAGGGGTGGCAGGAGTCCGTCTACCTCACTCTGACGATGGCTCAACTCATTTTGACTTTACACTGTCGCAAAAACAACTCCACACAACTAACAACTGTTCTACATTTTTGCACTGTTGGTCTGTCCTAAGGTATATAGGACATATCCAGTAACTTATTGTGACATGGGCTTCACACCAGATGAGTTTGCCCAGTTTTAAGTTGATTTAAATTCCACTGAAGGCATACCTGATGTGGGTGAAGGTTAGCAGAGGTGTATCGAACATGTGCTTGGCTCCTGAAGGTATCAGTCCACGGTGCTTGTATCACGATGGAATCCACCAAAATTGTGGCATACGTCGTGCCTATTCCTAGCATTAATGCTAAGGACCGAGAGGGCCACATGCCTGTAAAGTGCTTACCAAGGGGCATAAACGCTGTGAACCTTCTTCCTCTCCCAGGAGAGACAGGAAGGCATCAACTTCCTGTAGCAGAGCACGGGTGCATATAAGGTAGCCACACAATAACCGGTCTCCGTTAAAAAAAAATTCACCTGGGATTGGGCATTCAAGCCTTCAGAATGCACTTGGGCCTCCTCAGGGTCTCACTCTTCACACACCTGTGAAATTCTCCTGGTACAATTCAGCCTTTTCCTCCTAAACTCTTTCAATGGAAGTGTCCCTGGAGGACGGAGCAGGTTGATAGGTCCCCAGGATCCGGAACCACGGGCCATTGTGGGCCGCTTGCTGCAGGTGCTGGGAACCAACTCTGCATCTTCTGTGCTCCTGCCCATTCAGCCATCTCCCCAGCTCCCTATCCTAGGCTCTTTAAATGCACTTATTTTTACATTTTACTTCTATTGGCATTTCTCCTGCACGCGTGTATGCGCGAAGGTGTCAGATCCCCTGAAACCGGAATTACAGACGGCTGTGAGCAGCCATGCGGGTGCTGGGGTTTGAACCCGGGTCCTTGGGAAGTGCAGCCAGGGCTCTTTACCATGGAGTCACCTCTCCAGCCCCCACCCAAGGCTGTTAACCACATCATGCCTGTTAATTTGTTTTTGAGCTCTTCATGTTTTCCTCTCCTAGTGCAAGCCTCTGGCAGTCGGCACCCAAAGAAGTCAAGCTTCAAACACGGTGAGATTTGAGGCGCCGACGAGTGGACTCTGAATCGGCAGCTAGAGTAGCACAGCGAGGACCTTGGCCATCATCGTTAGTACGCATCTTTCAACTGAAGCCACGTGGAGTGTCAACTCGTGATCGCCTCCCCAAGACAAGCCCAACAGACGCTCCCAACAGTGAAGAGTCGGTGAAGGCATTTTCCACGTTACAGGTAAATTAACATCACCGGCCCAGCGCAGTGAGGCCCACATTAATGTGGGTTCTATCGACCCAAATGTTGGCACGTGCCTCAGTCTCCTGACTTGCCAAGAAGTATTTTGATCACATGGAAAGTGCATCATGAAGACCAGATGAGACATTTTATGTAATGTATGCTACACTGCATTGTGGGTACTTGGTAAAAGTGTAACACTCCCTCTTCATAACCTTTATAATTAGCGGATGACCTTTCCTGACTTCTATGGGTTAGTATAGATTCTTCACGAAGCCAAGGCAGCCACGTAAGTATATTAGAAATGGAGTTACTGAATTACACAGGAATCTCTGTGGGTACAGAATCAATAGGATGTGTGTGTACGTGCATGTGATTTATGACAACAAACTGGGCTCTCATGATTATTACAGTTATCATCAAGCATTCACACGTGGTTGCAAAGCTGAGGTGCCTGAAGCGTGCAGGTGGAGATGCGGAGAGGAGGAAGCTGGGATCTGTTCAGCAGGTTCCAGGCTAGAGCCCAGGACAGCCCTCACTGTGGAGAGGTTTCCTGTTGGTTTAGACCTTCAGCTGGTTGGATGAGGACTATTCACATTATAGCGTTCCCCCATTTACATGTTAACTTCACCCGAAAACACCCCCCCAGGCTAACATATAACCACCAGAAACAACGAGGGGTAGGACGGCCAGACGGCTGAAAAGGTAAAGTACTGGCTATCCAACCCTGAGGACCTGAGTTTGACCTCTGGTGTCCGTCGTGGAAGGAGAAAAGCAACTCCTAAAAGCTGTCCTCTTCCCTCTGCATGCGTAGTGGTACACATGCGCAGACATTCACACGCGCAGTCATACATACATACATGCATGCATACATACAGTTATAATGACAAATGAAACAGTACAAATTGGCTGGGGCAGAGAGAGTAAGTTCCGAGTTTGGAATGTGTTCCCAGTTGCCCACCCTTCTCCATGTCAGGCAGGGGAGTCCCGTTCTTAGAGAGAAGGATGGATAAGGGGCAGAGTCACTGCTTTACTTCTGTGGTTCTGTAAGGAATAGCAACCGCGATATAAAACAGTTGTGATTTGCCTGTGGCAATCTGTGGAAGCTTCCAGGGGAGCAGGGTGTGGCCTTGTTGTGGATTATTCTGGGGAAATCTGGGCAGGTGGCCAGCAGAGGACCTCTGGTCTCAGGAGCGTGCTGGGTGTCCCGCCATCCCATACACAACCCTGTGGTCTCCGACTACAGCTAGAACAGTCTTTGTTCTAGTGAGGTCACAGTTGATGACGCAAAACTTACATCAGACAGAATCGCAGGTGATGCTAATTTACAACAACCATCTACAGAGTAGACTGAGTTTCCTCTTTACCCAAGGAGATGGTCTGTGGTCTTTACAAATGTCATCTGGGAGGATCCCTTAAGCAAACTGTATCATCTTCAACGAAAACACCAGAATAGTACATTAGTCCTTGGGTCAAAGGAAAATCCCTTATGTCTAATTTAATCTTACTTTGTCATTTGATTCTGTTAGCAGTATTAGAATACAAAATGGGTTCTGTTCAAATTATGACCACTCTGTGAGCCTTTAAAATATGAAGTTTAAATTATGACCACTCTGTGAGCCTTTAAAATATGAAGTCTAACAGGTACTACAAGGCAACTCAGCGGGTGAGTTTACACCATTGGCCATCCCTGAGCCTGTGAACTTCCAAAGGAACTCTCGGAGGCCACGCCTGCCCACATGTTTAAACCACTGCCAGGGTGTGGGTATGAGGAAAGGGGAGGGATCCCGCAGCACGTGCCAAACCAGTCCTGGGATCACATGGTCATCCCTCACCGGGGCCCACCAAAAACCACCACCAATAAAAATAATGATAATCGGACCTGCCTCAAGTAAAGCGCGCTTTGATTTTCAATAGGATTAACTCCAACCTCTCCAACACTTACGTGCCAATAAAATAAAACACAGTGACACACACACAACCACAAGGTAGTCATCGTTCCCATCTCAGCAGCGAGGGCAACGTGGTTAGCGAGGGAAATCTAGTAATTTGCCCTCAATCACATCACAAGTAAGTGGCAGGGTTGGGTCTGGCATATTCCAGCCCTCGGTCCGGATTCTGGAGCAGCCGCAGGATGAGTTGTGTGTCTCTCCTTCTCTGTTGAAACTGCAGTTTGGTCTGTTTCTCCTGGGGACCCTAACAGGGGATGGGTTGCAGAAGACATATGTGTACAGCACAGAGGTCACCGTTTGCAAAGCCCTGTAGCCACAGGGCCTGGAGGGCTTCTCTTCACCTACGAAGCCTCCAGAAAGCCCATGAGTTCCGTGTGCACAGTTTCTTGTCTTTATGTCACAGGCTAGCTCCTCGTGTCTGCCATTCATCTGTGCGTTCCTGATTTTATGTTCATTTAGACCAGCAGTAGACCTCTCTCCTCTCCCCCTGACTCTCCCCTTCCCTCCTCTCCTCTCCCTCCTCTCCCCCTCCCTTCTCTGTCCCCCTCCCTCCTCCTCTCCCCCTCTCTCCTCTCTCCCTCCCTCCCTCCTCTCCCCCTCCCTCCCTCCTCTCCCCCTCCCTCCTCTGTCCCCCTCCCTCTCTCCTCTCCCCCTCTCTCCTCCTCTCCCCCTCTCTCCTTCTCTCCCCCTCCCTCTCTCCTCTCCCCCTCCCTCCTCTCCCCTCCCTCCTTCTGTCCCCCCCGCCGTCTTTCCTTTTTCTCCCCCCTCTTTCTCTCCCCTCCTGCTTCCACCCTTCTTGTCTCTTTTCTTTCCTTCCCCTCCCCCTTCTTTCTTTCCCTCATCGTCCTCCATCTTTCCCTTCATTTCCTTTTCTTTTTTTTTATATTTTTGTACACTTTACTTTTTTGCTTTTCCTGTGTGTTTACTTCCAGTTAAGCATTCCAGACATCATAATTTGATCTAAACATAACCATGAATGTTGTCATCTGCAGAATTCCAGTAGCATTCCCGTTTCTCTCGTTTCGTGTTCCTTCTCTGGATGCTTGGACCTGAGGTCGCAACATCACCTGTGTGCTAGCAACAGCAGCCACAGAGAGTGTTGGACCAGACTCCCCTCCACCCTCCACCTACTCTGTGTTCTGCTGGCTTTCACCATCGTTGCCTCTGAGCGTCTACAAGCTGAAGATGTTTCCAGGTCCAGCCCTGTCACTCACAGAAAGCCTGAGCACATGAACTCCCTCACACTCCTCAGAGCATCTTACGTCCCTCTTCTGCCTCTGAGACAGGTTGGTGGGTTGGTAAATGAACACACCCATCACACCACCGTGAGGGAAGGGGGGTGTAACGAGACTGCATCTAGGGCGTGACTGGCAGGCCTATAAACAGAAGGCAGCTGGTCCAAGAGAAACTTCAGCAGAGACGTCCTCTCTGGCCTCAGCATCCCCGGCTGTGCAATAACCAACCCTCTGCTTCCCACGTGCAAATAAAAGCTGTTCTGATTGGATGTGGTGGGTCCTGGGTGGAGGCTGGGTTAACAGGGCAGAGTTTTGTTGTATCGGGTTACAGTGGATTCCTGTTAGTTACCCTCAGTTTGGGGGAGTGGAGCCATGGTTCCCTGTCTGGGGACATTATCTTGAACCACGTTTCCATAGGGAGACTGTTCCTTTATGGATTTTCCAACATGGGTTCCCACCCAGTGTGACCCGCAAGCTCCTTAGAGAAATCACATTTGGATTTGAGGGCATTTTTTTTCTGGTTGAAGAAACACACACATACACACAGATATACAAATGTGTGGGTACATGCTCTGGGTGGAAGGGGGGATATCTAGGCTACTTTTGTGTCTCATTTATTTTCACAATACCCCACCGAGTATTATGAGGGATGGTAGGCCTGACTAAAAACTCCCACTTAGGCGTGCACGCCTCTAAACTCCCTGAACCAGTTGGACATTATTGAGAGCTTGGCATTCAAATAGTCCCCCAGTTGTTTTGTCTAAGTCACACCCACAAAACAAATGCAAGGGTGCACTCTGCCCTGGTGGGCAAACAGCTCTGCCCAAGCCATTCCTAGGCAGGGCATGCTTTTGGCCCCAAGCTGTTTTGTTGCTTTGTACAAATGGAAGCCACTCAGCTGCTTTTGCACCTTATTTTAATGCCTTATTATTTCAAAGCCAGCTCTGTTCTTATTGACAACAATTACTGCTAACTCCCCCATCGAGTTCAAAGGCTCCATGATTATGAAACCTCTTCTAAAGAGGAGCCGATTAATCCAGCTTGTTATTAAATTAGAACTGTATTCTTGACCTGTTTTCATGAAGGTTTTATTATTGCTCTCCTAATAAGCTTAAGTATCACCTTGAAATCACATTACTATCTCTCTAATCTCTACTATCTGTGCTAGAAGGCTATGGGGTCCCTAACTATCAGATGGGTGTTTAATGTCTGTGATAATACCGCCGTAAAAAAAATTACCAAATTCTTGTTCGACTCTTCGATTCCCTCAAACCTCCTCCCAGCATCCGCCCCCAACTAACACACCCAAACTATTGGGTTCAGCCAAATGACTTCACACTTTGATGTTGGTATCTGTGCTTGTTAGAGCCGTGCCTTCACAGAGTGAGCCCAGGATGCCCCACCACCCTGTTCTCCAGCTCCGCAGGGCTCCCTAGTTCACTCTGGGGCAAGGGTGGCCCCACCCACACGCCTGGCCTCTGTCACTTGTTTTAGTGACGAAGGAGAACGTGCTACTTAGTGAAGTTAGCATCTACTGTTGACCTCAGGGGCCTGACTCCACAGCTGGGCTGTGGGCCTCCAGATTGTGGGGCTAGCTCCTACCCATCGTCTCGGCTTTAGAGAGGTCTCGCTGGGCCTGGCGTCTAAAGGTCTGGTGGACGCTGCATAGTCCCAGCTATTATTTATCAATGATGCTGTCTGTCATTAACCCCAGCTCCCCCTCCACAGTGTTTCTTGGAAGAATCCCCTCCTTGCTTTTAGTACCACGACCCTCTCACCGGCTTCTCGTGTGGTAGTAGCCTCTGATTCTTCCGTCTGACCCTATCCTTGACTGGTGGCCTTTTTAAAGGCAACAGCAGAGAAGGGCATAACTGTGCTCCTAACTGCATAGCACCTAACTCAGTCTCCTGCTCAGAACGAAAGGCAGAGCCCTTCCCCAACCCTGTAACACGCCAGCTCTCCCCCTCCCTCCCTCCTTCCCTCCTTCCCCGCTTTCTGCCTCTGCCCTCTCTTCTCCAGCTAATGTTCTCTCGCTTCAGACATACCTAGCATTTTCTGGCCCCCAGGTACTCAGGACTCCCCTCTCCTTGCCTTGGCGCTCTCCAGTAGCTGCCTGGAACCTTCTCTCATGATCCCCAGTTTCCTGTTTTGCCACAGGGGACTCCAGAATGGCCCTATCTCAGTGCACGCTGCCTCTGTGTTCCTTCAGCGTGATGTGCCCCTCTTCGGAGTGCTAACACAGAGTCACCCAGCACACGCGTCAGTGAGCCTAGTCTGTCTCTCCTCGGGTACGTAAGCCTCTGAGAGCCCAGAGCTTGGCGTCCGTGCTGCTCTCTGAACTTGGAGTAGCACTGGAGCACAGTAGGCACACGGCTATCCACTAAACCATCGAGCGAGTGCATGAATGAAGCGATGAAGGAAGGAATGCACCGACACAGAGGGGTTTGTCTGAAGTGCTGACGTTTTAACCAACGGCTCACTATCTCCGTTACGGATCGAAACCTATTGGGGAATTTTAGAGTACCAATGTCCAGTTCGCTGCCTAGAATATTCAGATCAGAATCTCTTGGAGTGAAGCCCAGATATACCGGCACTTTTTTAAAAGCACCCTAGATGTTTCCAGCGAATAACCAAGGTCGAAAAGCATTGGTCTCCAGTGTATAAGATAGCGTTTTGTTTTCCCAGCTAACACCTTGCTAGCTAAGTGCCTTGTGCACTGCAGCTGTCTTGAATAGTTGATTTCGGAAATGGCCACTTTGAACGCATGGATAGTTAATGCTTGGGGGAAACCTCAGTGCCCTCACACTTGGCTGCACACAGACCTTTACCTTGTAGGAGCAGAAGTGTAAGCTCCTGAGTGTCTCTGCAGGCGCTGGCAGTCCCTGGAGACACAGTCCCATCTCATGCCATGTCGTTGTGGTGACACAGTAAACCTTTTTTTTTCTTGTCCCGTGCTCTCCAAAGTTTGGACAAGAAGTGTTTACTGCTTCAGGAAAAGGCAGACACTGCAGAAAACAAAAGTGGCTTTGGCCAACTACTAAAGGCAGACTGGGTTTGTTAGTGGAGGGTAAGTCTGCAAGGAGAGAGAAGAATTTACCAGATGCTCAAAGCTCACCTTCAGATGAAACTGAGAAAGTCTATAGAAATTACTAGTATGACTTTACACTTTATCTTTTTAAAATCTCAGTGTCCTTTTACCCAGTTAAGAATTACTTGGCCTCAAAAAACTTTTGTTTGTGCACAAGAGATACGTCCATCAGTGATTACCATTTTAAAAAATTAAAATGGAGACTTAAAAATGCTCTCGCTAATTTATTTTTATATCAGTGTTAAAGCCAATACATATCAATATACATATATATCCCAAAATAATGTCTTTCTTAAAGAAACAATGATATTGCTCAAAAACATATATGAAAAGTTACTATTTTTTCCATTTTTCATAAACCTCTTCAATATTTATTTATGCTCGAAGACATTTTTCACTCCAGCTTTTGTTTTCACTATGTTTTAGTCTTTTTTTAATTTATTTATTTTTGGTTGAAACAGAATGAAGAGAATTCAGACTGGCCGACCAGGCACAGCACCTTCCTGTTGCTGTAGCGAACACCCAGGGGAATCAGCTTTCAAAGGGAAGAGGCTTCCTTTTGCTCATGGCTGTGGAACTTTTGGTCTGCATGGCTGCTTGGATCCTTGCCTTTGAGCCTTTTGAGAATACAGAACGGTGTCGTGGGGAGAAGCTCTCTCAGCTCGTGGTTGGGAGCAAATAGATCCAAGCAGCCATTTCAAAGGTGAGCTTGCAGCCGCCGGGGGCCTCTCATGAGCCTGGCCCTCCAAAGCCTTCTACACTGTCTTCTAGAAGCACCAAGCTAAGGACTCAGACTGTACCACAGGGACTTTCGGGCGTCACTGCAGATCTAAACAACCACATGCACATGCTATCAAAGGGGGAGATGTCCCGGGATCCACCGGAGATGACTGCTGAATGTTTTGGAAGAAGCCAGGTGACCCACGGGTGCCTGCAACTTTAGAGCCAAGGGATGCAGCACTGTCTTCTGGTCTGTGTCATCACAGGCACACGTACCTACATACATGTGTGTCCACTTACTCATGCAGACATGTACACGCAAATAAGCAAATAAGTAACATAAATCTTAACAAAGTAAAGTGGGGGCAACGTGCGAGGAGAGGAAGTTCCGAATGCTCGGGACTTACTTCCGTAACTTGAGGCAGACATTGTTATCCAGTGTGTGGCATAAGTGTGTCACACCTACTTCCTGTGTTGCTACATAATACTTTAATGCATAACTCAAAAGGTTCAGATTCCACAGCATTAATAATCCTTATTGCTTCATTAAGGGCATTATTTTAAAAACTGACTTGTTTCTGGACCTCGTTGGCCATTCTTCAGAACACATTAATGCTGGCAGCAGCGGCTTGATTGCTGAAGGCACCAATAATCTATCCATCACTATTTTTGGAACACGATTATAAATGAATATAAATTCATTTTTTTTCCTAAAGGCAAGTGCAACTATTGGAAGGTGTGACTTTGTTGGAGAAGGTGTGGCCTTGTTGGAATAAGTGTGTCACTGTGGAGGTGGGGCTCTGAGGTCTCATACGCTCAAGCCACACCCAGTATTGCAGACCACTTCCTGTTGCCTGCCTAAGATGTAGAACTCTCAGCTACTACCCTAGCACCATGTCTGCCCGAACACTGCCATGATGATAACGGGCTGAACTTCTGAACTGTAACCTACCCAATTAAATGTTTTCCTTTATAAGAGTTGCTGTGGTCATGGTGTCTCTTCACAGCAAGAGAAACCCTAGTTAAGATATACATTAAGTATCCTGACTCGTTTATTGTCTACTTAACACAAGTTAGAGCTATTGGGGGGAGAGGCACATTAAGTTTAGAAAATGACTTCATAAGATCGGCTGTAGGCAAGTCTGTAGAGCACTTTCTTAATTGGTGATTGGTGGGGGCAGTGCCACCCCTGGGATAGTGGTCTTGTGGGATATAAGAAAGATGTCCAAGTTAGCCAAGCAGAACAAGTAAGCAGGCAGCCTCTGCATCAGTTTCTGCCTCAAGCTTCCTGCCCCGACTTCCCTGGGTGATGGGTTTCAAACTCTAAGATGAAACAGGCATTTTCCTCCCCAAGCTACCTTTGGGCCTGGTGTTCATCACAGTGGTAGAAACCCTAAGACAGCAAGGGCTGAGGCTCTCCCCAGATTTAACTCACAGAATAGACGGAACTCCTGCCGAAGCCTCAACCCTGTTTTACAGCACATTCTGAAGAGGATATGGGAAAGGGCGCGATCTAGACTAACTCAGGTCCTCCTGGCCGAGAAGAAGAAAGCGTGAGAAGATAGGACCAAGGCTTACGAACAGCTGAAGCATTGATACATCAGTAGCGAGCACATAGATCCAGGCAGCAAATGGTCTCAGAAGCAGAGGCTTCCCCACAGCGTAGCCAATCACAGCTAACAATTCCAGTTGTAATAGTAAACACGCAAAATAACTAAAGCATGGAGGGAGAAATTTAAATTCTATTTTTAAAAATTGAGGTGTAATTTTCATTCTGGAAATATCCACTTTTTTCTAATATAAAGCTGCAATAGCAGCAATGTTCTTAATATACAACTTTCATGTTACCTACTTCTAGAATGTTCTACCAACCAAAGAGAAAGCAGTTAGTGGTCACTCTCCACTTATCCCACACACAGCCCTTGGCAACTGTGAAGCTGCTCTTGCCTCCTCTTCATCATTTTGCTTGTTTTATGTGAGTGTGCCTGCACGTGTATGTGTATATATGCACACTTCGTGTCTACAGTGCCCAGGGAGGGCAGGAGAGGTGTCATACTCCCTAGAACTACAGTTGTGGGCAGTTGAGATCTGTCAGTGCTAAGAACTGAACCCTAGCCCTCTGTGAGAGCATCAGATTCTCTTAATTCTGCAGCCCCCCTCTCTCTGTTAACCGATCCACCCGCTGTACCCATTCCACAGCAAAGGAACCGTGTGATATGGGGTTTTAACAATTATTCATATAATTTCATTTCATTTTATTTTATGCCTGTTGTTAAGAGCATAAAATAACTCAGAAGGCAGCGCTAGGACCCAAAATGGTTCTAGTCTCTACCAATTCCACCTTGATTTCAGGACATAGTGTGTGTGTGTGTGTGTGTGTGTGTGTGTGTGTGTGTGTGTGTGTATGTATGTATGTATGTATATACTGATGACCCTCGGGAGAATCCCAGATTGACATAACACAGATCTTCAAAAGCTCTTCCAAAAGCAACTGTGTTAATGGAGTTAGTCAGAGGGTTTCAGAGTGAATCGGAATCGGAGGGTTTCAGGCCAGGACCGAGCTGCTCACACAGGCCGCGGTGGTTTTGTTTCCCCTTTCTCGTGATGGGAAGAGGAAACGGTGAAGCAGATGGAGATCAGTTATGGAAAAGAAGAGACATCTGAGTGTTTCTGAAGGTCTGAGTCATAACATTAAGGTCCTGGTCTCTTAGCTCTTAGCAAGTCCCAATTTCAGATGAAGGAGGAGGCGCGGATGCATTCTGTGATTTCTGGAAAGTCACCTGCTATCAGGCCCCATGTTCTTGCTGCACAAAAGCCTGTCTCTTGCTGGGAAGACAGGTGTCCACGGCAGTTACGTCACAGAGCGTCAGCTAGGGAGGCCAGGGCCGTACGTGTTACTCTTCAGTCTTCATGGACGTAAGAGGCACAATGAAGACAGAACTACTAATTAAAAATATTATTTGTTCCACTTATGTCTATTCCAAATTATTTACAAGTTTGGGATTTATACGATTGGACAGACAGCTCTTTAAAACTAAAACCAGTAGTAGGCCATCCCATTACCCACCTGCTGCCTAGCAACCAGCTGGTATTTATTGAACACCTACTAGATGCCTGGCTCTGGTTCCTGACTTCCCAGACGTCTGTTCATTCCCAGATCACATCCACGGTTTGAGGGAGGCTTACTGAGGAAACCTAAGACACAGTATCAGTCAGCTGGGGCAGCACCGCTCCAGGCCCTCTCAAACCAACACTGTCGGCTACTGCACTGTCCTGTCTATGTAACCTCCACGCTGGTCTTCAGCGTCCCTCCCTCCACAAGCGCTGGACAGAGGGCAGAATGGAAAACGAGAAGAGGAAGGAAGCCGGTTCTGCTGGTGTGCGTTTCAGCTTCTTCCTTTCATCATCCCCTCCGCCTCCCCCTCCCCCCCATGTCCTTGTTCACGTTTAAATGAGAAGGGGGAGTCTGAAGTAAGACATTTTCTTGGCCCCATGAAGTATTTCAAGACGAATTTTATTAAAACTTTGAAAACAGGGAGGTGAAGGAGCCGAAATGTGTGCATGTGTGTCTGTGTGCCTGTGTGCCTGTGTGCCTGTGTATGTGCGCCTGTGTACGTGTGCATGTGTGCCTGTGAACGTCTGCTTGTGTGCCTGTGAACGTGTGCATGTGCACCTGTGTGCCTGTGTGCCTGTGAACGTGTGCACGTGTGCCTGTGTATGTGTGCATGTGCACCTGTGTGCCTGTGTATGTGTGCATGCATGAGTATGCATGCTGTCCGCGTGTGCACAGATGTACATGGGATTGCTGAACTTCCCCTAAAGTCCTCTCTCCCATGCGCACGATATCTTATCTTAAAATAATCAGAAGTATCCTTGAGGAAGGCAAGTGATGAAGCTTTTGATAAGTCGCCTGTTAAGGAGGTTTAAGGCAGTCTGGAGAGAGGACTCAGCAGTTAGGAGCGCCTGCTGCTCTTGCAAAGGACCACGGTTTGACACCCAGCACTCACATGGCCATCTACAACTCCTGTTCCTGGAGATCCACAACCCTCTTCTGGCTCCTGCGGATGCTGCATATACAAGGTACACATGCACACACGCACACACACACACACACACACACACACACACACACACACACACAAAGCCTCCTAAATACAAAAGGAAGTAATTTCTTTTTAAAGATGCCCTGGTTTTGAACATCAAAATAAATTTAGAGCATGTTGTCAGAGTTTGAGCTCAGTCTTGAACTAAACATAAGTCAACGTGTGTCTTATATTGGACTGTGTCTCCCTAAAAGAGCTACGCTGAAATTCCCCAGCCCAGTCTGTTAAAATGTTGCTGTGTTTGTAGACAGTCCCCCGAATGACTGGGGAGGCAGCTCCATCAGTCAGGTGCCTACTATGGACCTGAGTTCAGATTCTGAACATTCCCTCAGGGAGGTGGGCATGGTGATATGTGCCTGTAATCCTGGCAGATAAGGGAGGATTCCTGGCCCTCTGTGGCCAGCAACTCTCACCAAATTGGTGAGTTCCCATTTCAGCAAGAGACCCTGCCTCAAAACCTAAGGTGAAGAGCAAGAGGGAAAAGTACCAGACATCAGCTTCTGGCTTCCATAAACATGCACATATACATGTACACATGAACACACATGTACACATGTACCCACAGGTACATGGATAGCACAGAGAGAGAGAGAGAAAGAGAGAGAGAGAGAGAGAGAGAGAGAGAGAGAGAGAGAAGATGGATCCTAGTCTAAATGTGTGTTCATAAGAATTAGAACACATATGTCCACAGACATACAGGGGGAAGGCCACAGTGGGAGACTGGGAAATACAGTCACATGGGAAAGAGTACCAAGGATTTTCAAACTAGACGATACCGGGAGGGGTCTTGGAGTGGCCTGGCTCACTCCACGATGCCGGAAGTCTGGCGGCGGCAACTGTGCCATGAGGCATTCATGGAATTTTACTATGGCAGCCCTGTGGCACTGATTCCCAGGGCTTCAGGCTGGAAAGAAAGGGTGCTGACCATGTACTGAGTGAAAGAGGAAGAGAAATAGCTGCCACACAGGAGAGATCGTGTGTTCTGGAAAAGGAGGAAGTCTTGACGCATCTACTTTTCTTGTTTTCGTTTTCTTAGAATTCAAAATACTTAGAAAAAAGGACCCCATGCAAAATGGGTGTTGCAGGCAAGAAAATTGATCCATAAATCTGTCCAGAGGTCTCAAGTTTCGTCAAAGTGGATTAGACACTTTGTAATGCAGAACTAACCACTACACAATCTCCAAGAAGAATGTTGGCCCATGCCACCAGCACTGGGCATTTTAAAGAACACACTTTCTTCTGTCTCTATCCTGTCGACAGTGTTGTTCTCCATTCTGGTATCCCCGTGGAAACAACACTCAGAATCTTTTGGTCAGAAATGAATGAGACCAAAAGAGAATGAAGATAATCGTGGCTGGGTGGCCACAAGAAGGAACGTGTATCCCTCACCATTCAGATTTACATACAATGGATTGTATAGGGTGCTAGGTGGGCTTTGTAGTGAGTCACCCCTGTGTCCCTGGGAAGAAATGCAGGAGACCCCTCACCCGGCTGATCACAGAACAGTCTTGGCAGAGAACAGGGCCGGGGGCTGCCTATTGAACCATATCTTTGAGGCAGTGGTCATGCACCAAGCCTCCTATGCACAAGTTAAAAGCCAGATCTTGCCTCTACTCTAGTCCAAGATCTGTTGCCTCCTTCTGACCCAGGGTCCCACTGACTGACATGAACACTGCCTGCCCTCCACAAGAGCATGGTGGCAGTGATGTCCCAGAGCTTTAGCCTAGGCTAGTAAGGCAATCCATCTTCAAGTTGGTCTCTTTCATTCTCAGGAGGAGAAACCCATTTACACAGCACTTTCAAAGGGGTGGGTGGGAAGAGCTGGTCCCAGAGAGATAAGGCTGTCGTCTCTTGGCCCTCTCAGAGCAAGAGGAACTTAGAGGAAACTGTTTGGTGACAGGGGCCTGCCCATCACAAAGGAACAACCACACCGGCCCTCCTCAGCTTCTGGCCTCCTTCCCTCTCTCCCTTCTTCCACACGCCCATGGGAGAGCATGCCTTTCCCAAGGGCGAGCAAACATTTTAACGTTCCGGCACCCTGTGGAACTACATTAGCCGCTGGCTGCAGTATCTCTCCCTCCCTGGTAGTGAGCAGATTTCAAATGTCCAAAGCAACCCAGACCCCCCGCCCCGCCCCGCCCCCCCCCGTCTTCTCCCTACCTTCTGTCTTTCAGAAATGCAAGCCACTGGTCAGCCAGCCCCCCCCCCCCGCCAGCAGAATCACCCCATGTTCAGCTCACCAGCAAGAGCTGTCGCCATGACAAGCATGCATTCCAGATGTTACTTCCCCCACCCAGCCAAGCAAGGGGTCCTTGTCACCCAGAGCCCACCAGTGTCTGCACGTAGTATGTCTTTGTTCTGCCCTGTGACGAGAGGGAGGTCTTCTTAAGCTTCAGGTGGGCTCCACCCACCCTCCCACTTAAAGCCCCAGGGGAGTTAGCCCCTCTGAGATCCTAAAGTCCTCCCCGTCCACCTTCCCAGCCTCCCATCGGGTCATTTCGTGTTCCTGAATGGGAGACTGTCTGTCATGGTTTGCCTGCACCCGCCTTGGGTCTTCCTCCTTTCAGCAGGGCACTCTAAGTTGCCTCCTGCGTCTAGAGACAGATAACTATGATTTCCACTCTCACGCCTTTGGCTCTCATTAGCTGTTCTCGAACAACAGAGGCATATAACCAACCCCAGAGTTTGTACTCTGTAAGTTCACCAGCTGAAAAAGTCTTTGAGATTCACGACATCACTGCATGCAAGACAACGATCCTCCGTAACGACCGTGGAATAGTCAACCGTGCTACTGCAATCAACTTACTTACTCATTTTGTCATTGACAGACAGCTGAGCTGTTTCCAAGTTTCTTTTTGTTTTTTGTTTTTTTTTGTTTTTCGAGACAGGATTTCTCTGTATTGTTTTGGAGGCTATCGGTCCAGCCCAGCCTCGAACTCACAGAGATCCGCCTGCCTCTGCCTCCCGAGTGCTGGGATTAAAGGCGTGCGCCACCACTGCCCGGCTCCAAGTTTTAACCGTTATGAACAAGACTGCTAAGACTGCCTTGCAATGAATGTGGTTACTGCTAAGACCATTGTCCTGAGTGCCTTGCAATGGATGTGGTTGGCATGGCACATGTTCCCCACAGGTTCATGTGTTTTAACTTTTGGTCCCAGCAGATGGTGCCGTTTGGGGAGTTTATGGATATGAGGGGCTTGGCTGGAGGATTTGAGTCAGTAGAGATGGGCCTTGGAGATAGTGCGCGATTCTGGTTCAGCCTGAGCTCTCTACTTCCTGGCTGCTACGGGGTGTGGCTCATGACCACAAGTTACTATTGCTGTGCTCTCTGGCCCTGATGGACTGCATCCTCCAACTTCTCTCTTAAAATGCTTTTGTAAGACAGGTTATGATAACACGGGGAAAGTAACCACGCAGTGTAGGCAATGTATATCTCTGCACTGATATATAGGGAAGGACTTGCTTTATGGGACTATTCCTACAGCTTTATTTGAATTTTTGAGTTTTATTTGTGTCTTTCCTAGTAGAATTAATCTCTGCAAAGTTAAGTACTTGTTGATGCTTTTCCTTCTTTTTTAGAGAGAGAGAGAGAGAGAGAGAGAGAGAGAGAGAGAGAGAGAGAGAGTACACATACATATGTGTGTGTGGGGGTTTATGGAGGCTGGAGAAGGGACTGGATCTGGGGTTACAGGGGCAAGCGGCAAGTGTTCTGAACCAGCCCCTGCTTACACATTTCAGCTACTCTTTGTTGAAAGAAGAAGTGTGAAAGTCTGCACTCTGGGCTTCTAACTCCCCATTTGACTTGGTAGTTTTACTTCAGCTTGTCAGTCTCAGTCAAGGGCCATACTGTTTCTGTCGCACTTACTGCACATTCCAGGGAGCGAGCAACCCTGGGAAACCCTCCCACGCTTCCTGACTGGCCTTGCTCTGTTGCAACAGGACTCCCAGTCAGGGACCTGCAGAGCTTATGACCACCCCAGGCCAATTAAGTGTGCTCAGGAGTAGAGCTGCAAGGCTGGCGTCCAGCAGACCTCTGGGTGAGACCTCGTAGGACTCAGTCTTGGCTGGAATTCTGACACGGACGCGGCTAGTGCGTGTGCGTGCTTGGCGCAATGCCTGATGCAAAGCTGATGTTCACCAGGTACGTTACCGCCATGCATTTCCATTTAACTGCTTTTCCTATGCCGTTGATACCAAAGAGCCTCGGTTGTTACTTACCCAGTTAGGCCACTGAGTTCCCATCAAAAGGCTGGCACAGTGGGAAATCACTGGTGTCTAGTTTCTATGGGTCCAGTTCCGTTTGGAATAGGTGGATTATAAAACAAAACAACAACAAAAACCTTAATGAAAGGACAGTCAGCCAGTTTTCTGCAGAAGCAAAAACATATTGTGTAAGTGGTTCGTGCACCCTGACTTCCTTAGGAAGGCCATAGAGACCTCAGGTTGACACTTGCCCTTAATACCTGTAAACCAACCTCTTACTAACTGGCTTGTGGTGGGGTGCACCTGTGCCTTTCTACCAACCAAGCAGTGGGATATGGCAAGGATGGCCGGACATACAAGATCAGTGATTGTCTACGATCACAACATCCATTTGCTCCCTCTTTCTCCTCACTGGCTTTAAGGAAGTAAGTGGCTACACTAGGGAATGTCAGACAGCAAGGGATAATAAAACATCCCAGAGTCAAGAACACAGTCCCCCCTGCAAGGATTCCCACTGACACCTTGCGCACAGTAAGACCGTCAATGAGACAATCCCCGTAGCTTTGAAGCCACAAGGACTCGGATTCTGGCAAATGCGAGAACTCACCAGTGGACCCATCTCCAGTTAAGCCGCAAACGAGACCACAGTGTCAGTCGGCACCCACGTTGTAACCTCGTGGGACATGAGGCAGAAGACTCAGAGTGTGTCTAAACTCTTGACCCAAAGGAACTGCAAGGTGACAAGCCACCACTGGTTTAAGCCACGGTATATATGGTTTTCTTGCTCCACCATGAAGACAAAAAATTGGCATCACACACTTAGCTAGCATCTGCTACAATTGCACGGTGTCTCAGATGCAATAATGGGCTCCGGATATAGGATATTACTTAGCGTTCATCATTCACTATAAATATGACCTGCCAGGCGCATCCCCACACATCCTTTATGCCCTTGTTCTACAGACACCAAACAACCCTGTGACAGCAACCGGAGCAAGCACAGCACTTCTCCCATTGATCTCATTTAATGATTTCTCCCATAAACTATTTCTCTTTAGCAAGATGAAATGCTCATGACAAAAACAACCTTATTTATTGTAACCATTGTGCCTAAATATGCAATCACCATTTTAATAAAGTTACTGATGAGGCTCAAGGTTTCTGAAAGAAGTCTGAGACATCTTCCATTACCAAAGGACAGACTTAGGATCCAGCCAGGCTGGCTGGACAGATATCAGAACATAAAATGAAGCAATTTGTCAGGCTTCAGATCAATGTTTGCCAGAAATCTTTGGGTGACCTAGGTAGGGCATACAAGAAATATCATCTTTTAATGAAATAGACCATTCTGAATGTAAATAGCAAGTTAACATGGTGAGCATATGCATTGCATATTGTGGTTAAGTAATTCTATATTTCTGTAGTGGAATAATTGGAACTGTCTTGGTTTTTAGCAACTGTGGATTTTGTGGTTAATAATGTTGTCTAGTCTCGTTATAACAGTTGCTTGGGTGTACATTTGTCTGTGTAGGTGATTTATACACAAGTTACAGGTCACCAAGAGTTAAACCACAGGGATCTGTGAGACTGCCCAGCAACAGGTGTCACACACACACTCCCTTTTCCAGTTTCCAGCTTTTCTTGTGAGTCACAAAACTACTTCTATCACATAAGTAAACAGTGAAATCCGGTTACTGACACTAGAGATAATTTCTATAATGGGAAATGAAGGCAGGAATTCCCTTGCTACATAGAAAAGGTAAAAAAAAATAGCCTTTTGAAGTCATTTCTGACTTTTATGTCATTTTTTGTTTATCTAATATTCGTTTTATGCCACATGGGTGTGCTTAAGTGTACATATGTGCAGCATGTGCATGTCTGAGTCTGTCAACGTCAGAAGAGGGCACTGTTTCTCCTGAAACTAGAGTTACAGGTAGCGGCAAACCACCTCGTGGGTGCTGGGAACCAAATCCAAGTCCTCTGTAAGAGCGGTAAATCCTCTAAACCATTGAATTATTTCTGCAACCTCACCTCTGATATGACATTTTTTTAGGATCAGTGCTATATATTTTTAAAGATTTATTTCATTTTCATTGTGTGTGTGTGTGTCTATGTGGAGTACTACTCACATGAGTGCTAGCGTCTATGGGAGCCAGAGAGGGTGTTGTCTCCCATGGAAGTGGAGTCAGAGGCACTTGTAAACCATCCAGCATGGTGCTGGAAATGGAACCCAGCCCCCCACCCCACCCGAGAGCAGCGTGTGCTTTTAACTGCTGAGCTGCCTCCCAGACCTCACTGTGCGCGTTATTGTGAAGTTGATTACTTTCCCCAAATCCAAAGCTTTCTATTGGAGCTTTCCTTCCAGCTTATATTGTTCTTAAATTCATTCCTTGTATGCTACTAGTATTTTATTACCTAAAAGTATTGTGTGTCTTCTGACAGTAAATAAAATCATGATCATAAGACTTTGTGTGTTTGAAAAGCAGGCAATTACAGAGCTACTCAGTAAATAGGTGATAAGATCACAGGGCTTTACAAGCAAAGGCTGCTACCTTGATGTCTGCCTCTTATAGCCAAAATATCGTCTAACCTTTAATCACAGCTATTTGTCAGCCAAATAGATGGTGCACTGTTCTCCAATTAAAATATGAGATGATATCATGTTAATTCGGAATCCATTCTCATTCCTACATCTTTATTTCTCTTAATAGGGGTTATTAATTTGTTGTTCAGGAGAGGACTAAAAATAATACTGCCTGCAATGACTAATGTTGAGAAGAGGCCAGGTGTATCCTCTGTGGCCAAGAGTGCAGGCTGGAATCAATGGCTTTGATAAAGTCAGCAGTAAGGCTGGAGAAGCACTAATCCTCCTGGATCTGGTTGCTCTTCCAGGGTCTGTGATAGGAGAGACGGGGGAAATGGTAATATCTGTGTACAGATTTGTCCATCACCAGGTCCTTCACCATAAAGACAGACAATGAGAATACAGACAGTCACGTTGTAAGATATGTGAACTCTAAGTCTTCTTATAACAAAACAGTATGAGACTAGCACAAGGGAATTAAAAAGTAGATAATAACAGAAGAGGTTTGAGGTTAAGAGGAAAGTGGAGACTAAGAACCAAGGAAAGAAAAGCCAGGAGCAGCTGATTAGGCTTGTCCCCGCTGCGGAGATAACAGGTAATTTCAGCATGGCGGATCACTGGTTTCACCTCTGCCAAATGTGTTTTACGATGATAACATCAGCTAATGGTGATAGCCATGTTAGCCCAGTCATAGATTTACCGTGTAGCACTAGAATGTGGCCAGCATCTAGACCCGGGACAAGTTGGTGACAAGAGCGTTATCTTCCCTGAGCGGTATTCTCCTCAGAGGACATCGATTTAATGAGGGAACAACTTTAAAGCTGTTGCTGACCTTGGAGTCAAGAACCCTCTCAGAGGCTGGGGACGATAGGAACTCCACTGAATCTTATTTTTGCACTAAACAGTCATTAGCAGGCTGACAAACTTGGAGAAAGCTCAGTCCCCCAGAAGTGTGCGCACACACGACTAAGATGACACCATCAGAGCCACACTTCTGGTCTCTCCTGCAGAACTCGTGGCAGGACCACACCCTGTAAGCCAAGGATGTTGGGCAAACAGCGTTTCACTCAGGATGACAAAGGTTGTCTGCCTTAGAAGAGGTGGCATGGCACAGAGGTGGACATGGCCCCCGAATGGAGAATTAATCGTCGCTGTCAGAAGCCGATGAGCACTGGGGATTTCTGTGACTGTGGTACAATCCAGTACACTCTGACCAATACAAGAGACATCTGAAGAAATGTGTTTCAGAAAAATGATCAGAGACGCTAGATGTAATAAATCAGAAATTTAACATATTTTTAAAGCCTATGCAGGCATAAAATCCCTACAGAAACTAAAAAAGAATTAACACTTTGAGTCATGATTATCAGGAAATAAGAGTACTCAGTAAATTTTATAGTGTCTCAACAAGAGAAGATAAATCCTTAGAAATCTCCCAAGTCTTTAACTAAGAGGAAATTTTAAAGTAATGTGTTTATCAAGTGGTGAAACTGTGTTTGTAAAAGGAAACACGTATTTTCTATTCTCACATTTAAAAGAATCTGCGAGCATCCCTCAGTAATAATTACCAGATCGAGGGCCAAGACAATGAAAATATAAAGTAGTCATATACACGCGGTAGTGCCCAAAGGTGAGAATGTGTTTAGTAAAGAAACAGGCAGATTAAACAGCACCAGAGGGGTAAGAGCCACACCCTAAGGGCTCCCGAGGGCTGCATCTGACACAGTTCCTACACCAAGACAGACAGCATGCTGTCTGCTTGCAGCTCAAGGAGTCAGGAATGCCCACGACTCCACACATTACAAACGATGATGGAAATTAAATCATTCTGATGCCACGTAGATGCCTTGGGCCTCTGATCTATCATGTTTCAAATGTCCCCACTCCAGGAAGAAAAGAGTAGACAGCTATGGAGGAAGGGCTGTTCTGCAGAACACTGGGCGGGCTGGGATCCATTGAGACTCTCAAGGTCATGAAAAGCAAGGCAGGGTGGTGAATTAGCTCCACTGGATGAAGAAAGGCTAAGAACATTGGTGAAGCATATCTTTGTGTGTGTGTGTGAGAGAGAGAGAGAGAGAGAGAGAGAGAGAGAGAGAGAGAGAGAGAGAGAGAGAGAGAGAGAGAGAGAGAGAGAGAGAGAAACTTCCTAAAGAATAATTAACTGAAGTGGAAACACCTATTCTGAACACAATCAACACCGCTCCATGAGCTGGGCTTCTGGACTGACTAAGAAGCAGAAGGTGAGCGGAGCAGCCAGCCTGTATCCCTCTCTGCTTCTCGACTGTGGATGCCACGTGATCAGCTGCCTTAAGCCCCTGCCAAGACGTCCCTTCAGCGATGGACCATCCCCGCCCAAACCGTTACCCCAAACAGACCATCCACGCTGAAGTGACTTTGTTTTGTCACATCCATAGGATAGGTAGCAATCACGTAAAGAATGGGCAAGGCTCTGTCCTGTAGCAGTGTAAAGTGACGGTAGTGTCAAGTTTGCAGTGTAATATCTTGGGCTGAGTTATGCAGCAGGAAGACAATGTAACTGAAACAAGCCAATGCCAGGGCTGGGGCGATGTCTGCAGGTGAGGTCCCAATCCATGCAAGTGTGAGCCCCTGACTTCAGAGCCTCGATGCCCATGTAAAGTCTGGGTGTGAGTGTGAACCCATGAACCCAGCACTGGAGTAGAGGGGACACAGGTAGAGAGATCCCAGAAACTCACTGGACAGCTGCACTACTGGTTGAGTCAGTGAGATCCTGGTTTGGTGAGAGACCCTGCCTTAAAATACAAGATGGGGAGTGGTTAACATAGACCCCTGCGCTCTACGGGTCATACACACATGCACACACATGAATGCATATGGACGGCATAAGATCGTCTGAACTGGACCTGCTTTTAAAAACCAATAAAAAATATTTTATTTTACAGGTCTAACCTTTTCCCAATTGCCCGCCTGTGATCTCAGCATCTGGGGAGCGTAGGCAGAAGATCGGGAGTGCTGAGTCATTCTCTAGGACATAGCAAATGCAAGACCAGCCTGGCCTATGTGGGACCCTGCCTCAAAAAAAAGAAAAGGCTTAATTACAAAAGGAGTTTAAAATGGAACCATTCAGGCTTTCCCTGCCTTGTGCCTCCAGGTCTACCAGACATCACCCATTGTATTTCTTTGTGTAACTAGCCTGTCCCCCAAAAGGCAGCTTCTGAGCTTTTCACTCTGCCACCTGCTGGGACAAGGAGTTCAAAGAGAATGGAGTCATGGGCGTGTGTGAATGCGCGTGGCTGGAGATAAAAGCTCACGTTCAAATTTCAGAATCAATTGTGAAGCTACATTGTAATGGCCTGATTACAGGTCTCTTGAAATCAGGGACTGATGCCTATTGAACTTAATCGTACACGAGCATCAAACAATTAAACTATGTAAGAGCTTCTGAGGCCTGGGCAAATTTCCTTGTCCTTTGCATTTGATCAGCCTGCACGCAACCGTGTCTAAGAAGTAGTCTATTCAGCGAGGAGATGAACGGAGGTACTGCGGGGCATCGGGCCTGTGGTTTGCCACGGGCACTCCAGGGCAAGCTGAGAACGAAGGGAACCCACACCCACACATCCTCTCCATTGGAAACTGTCACCTTCTGAGATCTCACAGTGCAACATAGCGACATCAAGCACCTAGACCTTTCTGGAAGCGTCCGGTCACTCATACCTGGCATTCTACTGGCTCTCCAGGAGCCTGTGCTGCACTTGGTGATGCCCACGATGTGATGTGAGTGTCTTTCAACTTTCAACTTCATTTCGAGCCTTGATTTTTTTTAAATACAACTTAAACACTAAAGCGCACATAGATAAACGGAAAGACGTTTCCTTTTTGTACATGTTGGAGTCTCCTGAATTTTACACTCAAGATGTAGTGTTGCCATTTAAAGGCAAAGAGTGAAGTCGAATTGACACTTTGAGTCACAGGCAGCAGCATCCCCGGTCTTGGGTGGTATTTACTGCTCTGGCAGATTTCAAGCCCCCACCCTCTTCTCTAGGGTCTGTTTATGATGCCTTCTCCTTTATTACAACCTGTCTGATCATTCCCCATCCTAGTCCAAGAAAAACAAAGAGACCGCTTCCTTAGTTCTTTCTTTTTTTTTATGTTGTATGTCACTTCTACCAGAGATACACAGTTACACACACATGACTTTGTCCCAGACCAGATGGACTTCTTAACATTCCTGTTCACTTTTAGGACACCTTTCACACCCCTTTGTCCTTGGAAGGAAAAAGAGAGACTGGTGAATGCTATGACTTGTTGCAACCCAACCCTTTGAGCAAAAGTGTGTTGACAAACCCCACATCAAACACCGTTCGGCATGGCTTCACTTGCTCCGGGAGACCGTGTTTGGAGAATGTCTGATAAGCCTCACCAAGAAGCCATCACACGCCTCGGGATCTCGCAGAATTATCTCAGCCTACAGAGATCTCATCCTGCACTTGCAGTGAGGCGCGTCGATAAAGTCAGACCCCAGTGTGGGCTTTGATTTGGGGCCCCGGCTGATGACAGCTGAACTGTTGATTTAATACATTTTGTGCAGATAAAGGTGAGGGTTGGCAACCACACAGCTGTCTTCACAGGTGAGGAGACAAAGATCTCCGACATGCTTATTTCTCACAGCCCAGGTCCCTGACCTGGGCCTGGAAACACATCAAAGGCCACACCTTCCCTTCTCAGGCACTCCCCCAGCCCTTGCTCCTCTCCTGATGGTAGCTCCTCCTGCACCTCTCACCAGTCAAACAATGAGGCTATTATGCTCCCTGGAGAAGAGAACCAGGGTAATTACCTTCCCGGCCAGGTGCCAGGAGTAAGTTTCCTTGTGTGCAATTATTGTGTGGTAAAACGGCCGAGGCCATGTTTTTAAAATTTGTTTTCTTTTCTTTGTTTTCTTTTCAGTCACTGAAGACCAGGTTGCAAGACACTGGCCCCAAGCCCCGGCATCAACCACAGGCTCACAGCCTTCTTTAGAACCTGGGTTTGGTTGTCTTTCACTTTCTCCCAGCGTGGAGTCTTATCATATTATAATTACAGCCCCACATGAGTGTTGATAAACAAGGCCAGCTCAGCAACAGTGCAGAGCGAGGAGTAATCCCCAAGTTTCTACCTAAGCAGCCAAACCCATGTTGTTTTCAACAGTGACGGGCTTGGGTGGAGTGACAGAGATCAGAAAGACCTCTGATTGGCACAGATGGAGCAAGGACAGTGTCATTAGGAGGGAAATGCGGACAGGGGTGAGGCCTTTGATCTTCTGATTATCGTATCTACAAATCTCCCCATAGGCCTTCTCCATCGGCCAAAACAGA
Source organism: Mesocricetus auratus (assembly GCF_017639785.1). Taxonomy (NCBI): domain Eukaryota; kingdom Metazoa; phylum Chordata; class Mammalia; order Rodentia; family Cricetidae; genus Mesocricetus; species Mesocricetus auratus. The sequence continues at coordinate 4,699,374 of NW_024429192.1, read as the reverse complement.
CTTAAGAAACAAAGAGTACCCAGTCCTGGTTGTAGGGATGGGTGCGCGTTGTGCAACTCTTACTTGTTTGGGGCTATCCCCCCAATGCTTTTATTCCTACTTGACACTAATAATTATGACCAAGAATTAAAAACTACCTTATACATGCTAGACTTAAACACACATATTATCTGCTACTCTGACAAGAAGGTATTGTTAATTCTGTTTGATGAGAGATCTTGAAGACTAGCAAGATTGATACTGCAATATTGATTATTGAAGCTAAGTGTGGCATAAGAGACAGAGAGAGGTCCGTTTCATTCCAAATTTTAAATTCTCAGCCACTCTACTACACCAAGATTCCCTCCCCATGCAAGACAATAGGAAGCAATAGTGTGAGCATCAGTTAGAGCCCTGGGTGATAGCATATCTTCACTGAGGGCCTCTGTCACTTAGCTCACGAACTGAACAGCAGGAACGGCCTGATTTGTTGGGACCTCTCCAGGCCTAGAAGGTTCGAAATGGCTGTCAAAGTGACCATAGGATGTCCAGATAGACATCATTTCAGGATGATCTGTAAGGGGCTTGCAGGATGAGACTAGCTTTGGGATTGTCACACACTATAAGCCAGCCTTCCCTCCTTAAGATGAGCAGACACCACCCTGTGGAGGGGCTCAGTAAAACATCACCCATCCTTTCTCATCCCGTCCTATTCCATCCCGTTCTGTCCCTTCCCATAGTATCCTACCCACTCCAATTTTCTATCCTTACATCTTATGCCATCAGCTGTCACACGGTTCTAAATGCGGACTGAATTAAACACAGGTTTGCCTTTGGCCTCCAACGTTCAGATGGAAAGTTACTAGGGGACTTCATGGGTCGTTCCTCCTAATAAGACTTCTTTCAGATAAATATACCTCTGCTTGATTCTGTTTCTCTGGAGACCCCTGGCTAATGCATCTGGCAAGTTTTTAAATGATTAAAGAATTTAGCCCTTCAACAGTATGAACCTGCAGATTGCTAGAAAATTTCACTCTTTACCCCACTAGCTATTTTCTTGGACCCAGTTTACAAGCTTGCATGGTCTTCACATTAGACAAAGGCAAGACCACAAGGCCATGTCAAGATGACCATTCCATCTTGTTTGTTACCTAGAACAGCTTCTACAGACATGGATGACCACTTTATTTTACTGAATACTGGGCGTCTAGATTCATTTCTATGTTGAACGCTGGCCCCAATCACTGCAGGTGCAGGGAAGATTAGTGTTCCGCAGAAAATAGACGAGGCTAATTCCCTACGTAAGAGTGTTTCAGACTCTATGAGTTAAGAGTGATGGGGAGGGGATGGACCAGACACAGAGTGTGGGCTCCCTCCAATTTCTAATTCAACTGAAAATCCTCTGGGTCCATGCTTTCTTTTACCACCATGTATAGCATGGGGTTTAGCCCTTATAGATTCTTGGCTTCTTTACACACACACACACACACACAGAGAGAGAGAGAGAGAGAGAGAGAGAGAGAGAGAGAGAGAGAGAGAGAGAGAGAGAGAGAGAGAGAGAGAGAGAGAGAGAGAGAGAGAGAATGTGCTCTGGAATCCTTAAAGTGATATTGCAGGTAGCAGTCTTTGGGAAGTAGTTATGATTTAGATGATGTCACGAGGGTGGAGCCCCATGGATGGGTTTAGCATCCTTGTAGGATGCCCCCAGAGACTTGCTTCCCCCTCTCACAACGTGCAGACACAATGGAAAGAAGACTGTTGGTTGGGGCTAGCCCTCATCAGACAGCCATCTCTCAAAGCCTTAATCACAGATTTCCTGGGCTTTCAAATTGTAAAACAGGCTTTCTTTTAACAATTTTTAGCTGCATAGCCTATGGCATTTTGCTACAGCACCCCAAACTGACTATGGCATGAACATGTTTTCCCGTGTTCATCCCCCCCTCCATCTCCATGTCTCTGTGCCTCTGTCTCTTTTACCTACACATATATAATCCCTGGATCATCAGCACAAATCAAAATCTCACCGTGTCACTTTCTCTTTTACAAGTTATATGCGTATTACTTGGAGTTGAAATTCAGAGGCATGTTATGCTACAGCCTGGAGAATTAAACTGAAACAGTCGCTTCTGCTCACTGAAATCCCCCAGGCTTGTGTGTGATGTTTTTCACCCCTTTCTTCCCACTCCCTGCCACCCATCTCTCCACCCCTAACCTCCCTCACACCACCTCCCTCACACCGGGAAAGAGCCGCCGAGCTCTCTCCTTGTCCATTTGTCTTCTGCTTCCAGGCTCCCCCACCCCTCCGCCTGACAGTCTTTGGAAGTAGGAAAAATTTTATAGTCACATTTACACAAGAAAAAAAATGAAAGGACTCACATATTGATATAGTCCACAGTAGAGCAACACCAAGTAATTCTCCACCAATCTTGGTAATCAGAACTAATTAATTAAGAATTAAGGCGTGTAGATTAGTCCAGGAAAAATTAAGTGGCTCTTCATCTTACCAAAGGATCTTTGCCAAGCTCACAGCTCAGCCTAATCTGGTAAAGAGACTGTATAATGCTCCCATCTACAATGTTAGTCCTCAATAAATTACAAGAGAAGCAGTTTGTTGGCAGTTTTTAATTAGCAAGAAGAAGACGGCCACATCAAGGCTGAAATCTTAGCCTGTGAAGTGCTGTCTGAAGCCAGTTAAGGCAGTGTAGGATGCTGGTTAGAACCTGGTAGGGCTGGAAAGGCAGAAAAACATGGGAATGAGTTTTGGCTTGGTCACCTACTACATAGGCAATTGTCGCAACTCATTATGTCTGCCAAAAAGATAAGCTCAAGCCTTTGCTCCCAACACCTCTGCATGGAATATTATTTGGAAATAAAGTCTGGGCAGATGTCATCAATTTCAGATGAGGTCATCAAATCACCCATTACATAATGGATGGTCTTATATAAGAAGAGGGAGTTTCGTATATAAACGCACACACAGAGAAGATAGTTACGGGCCACAAAGACACATATAGAAGCACATCATGTGACTCTAGAGACAGAGGCCATGGAGACCCAATACAGGTCAAGAGTTCCAGGAATTCCTGTCCACTCCTGGAAAGTAGGAAGAGGCAAAGAGAAAGCCTCAGAGGGAGCCTGGCCCCGTCCTTAGTTGTCTTGAGACATCTAGCTTCTAGAACTATGACATAACACATTCCTGTTGTTCTCAGAGACCCAATTTCTTGCACGTTGTGGTGACACAACACCTAGTCTGAGGTGAGGTAATGACAGCCCCAGGAAAACAATGCTGTCAATATCTCCGTTGATAATACCACTAGTGACTGTACTTCCCTAGTGAGTGTGTTCTGTGGACTTGAAGAGCAAATGTGTGTGTTGCATTCTTCTCACGGTTTCTGGCCCCCATTGCCTGCTCTACACATGTGGTTTTATTAACACGTGTCAGCTACCATCACACAATTAACTGAGACCCCTGTGCTTCTAGTAGCTAGAGTTTTAATTCTCTCTCTCAACCTATATATGACAACCGTCTCTGCAATGACCATCTTGACATTTCAGCCTATGAAGCTGGTCACAATTGTACATTTGTTAGCTTAGATATAAAAGCATCAAATAAACAATTTTGTATACACAGCTATAAAATAACTGGATTATAAGGAAGGAGCCGTCTCCTTGAGCCGTTGGATGTCACCTTGATGCCGTCTTTACCTACACTACTGTTACCCAGAATCTTGTCAAATGGAATCCTTAATCATCAAGGGCTGGCCCCTTGAGACTTGTAAGCTCCCCTATTTGTGTTTGGTAGCCATGGAAACAGTCTTTGGCCTTGATACTGTTGACCACACCCTGCTCTGACAACAGGAGCCAGTTTATGTCCTTGCTATGTCCTGCACTTCCAATTCTCTGTGATTTCTTCATTTTCTAAAATAAACATGCATCATTATAACAATTGAAAAGGAAACACATTATTTTGGTAATCTATTATCAGTAGCTAAGCAAAAATAAAATGGAAGAAGAAGCCATCATAAATCACAGGTCCTAAATCCACTTCAGTGATTTATTTGAAAATGGTGACAGTCCTAAAGACCCCCCTGCCAATGCTTTCATCGGCACTAAAGAGTGTAGAAGGCTGCATCATTCCTTTGTCCTGAGGGGAGTTCCCAGCCTGACCCATTTCTCTCTATCTGGGGGACAGTGTCGGGATAAATGGTCATGAACTCAAGGAGACCTGGTCTCGACTTTATGAGGTTCTGACCTTCCACTTTGTAACTGAACCAAGTAGACGCCAGCTTGTGAAGTGTTTTCCCATGATCCCAAGGCTGGTTCTCTCCTAGATGCTCTGTCATTGTTGCCCTGGTGTGAGTTGACCCCACTGACATGCTTCCCATGAACAGAGCACAGCAAAAGCCACAAGAATCCACACCCAGGACAGGTTATAAAACCACATGACCGCTGTTAACTCTTCTCTTATTGTTTCAGATGGAAGGCCGGTGCCACCCTGGGAATTGCTTGACGGACAGGTCACTTGGCAGAGACTGAGGGTGGCCAGACAGCCACCTATGAATGTCTTCAAAGTAGACCTATTCTTAGTTGAGCCTTCAGGTGCTTCGAGCCCCGGTGACACTTGGCTGGCATCTTTGGAAGAGGCCCTAAGCGTGTGAGTCACTCAGATTCCCGAATCTCAGAGACACTGAGCCAGTGTGTGGCCCTGTTTGTGACACTCCGCCAGAATGTACACACAGCACTAGGAAACAGTGCCGAGCAATGCACACCCCTCCAGGCATCCCTCATGGCTTTGTCCCAACCCTTCAAGACGGTCACATCGGCAGTTCCAGCGCATTTTGCTAGACACAGGTGCGGACCACATCTGCTTAGCAGTCTTTTATGACTCATCAACTTTAATTTTCTGTTTGTTTTTCTCTTGCTCCACACATTTCTTTAGCTCCTGTAGAATCCCTGTTGTCTCTGCAAGGATGGGTTTGTGTTTCCCACACTCTAGCTGGAGTAGTGTGTGTATTTCACAGCAAATTCCTAAAGATAAAGTCGATGTAATCTTTTACCTTACTTTGCTCAATTAAATTGTTCAGAAGGCCAAAGCAGTATAGACACTGTGGTATTTAACATTTGAATACTGGTGTTGTACACCATTTTGGGAAGTACCTGTCCTTGACATTGATCAAGAAAACACTTTTTTGTTGTTGTTGCTAATGTACTCAATTTTTGTTTGTTTTTGTTTTTGGAGAGAGGATTTCTCTGTAGCTTTGAAGGTTGTCCTGGAACTTGCTCAGTAGACCAGGCTGGCCTCAAACACATAGAGATTCACCTGTCTCTGCTTCCTGGGTGCTGGCATTAAATTCATGGGCCACTACTGCCCAGCATATACTCAGTTTTTATAGTGACCGTGACTAAAAAGACAGCTCACTATTTAAAAAAAGAATCACACATGTGTGACATGTCACTAGGTAAGGTGCTTATGAGGCGAGCATGAAGATGTAAGTGTGGACCGCACAGCATCCGTGTGAAGAAGCCAGGGATGGTGCTGTGTACCTGAAACCCCAGTGCTGGGTTGGAGGGGACAGACACTCATCGATCCTGGGACCTTCAAGTTCACTGAGACATCGTATCTCAAAAAACCAAAACCAGCCAACCAACCAAATGGTGGAGATGCAACAGAGGCGGCCGTCCCTCCTTTAGCTTCCAGCCTCCGCACCTGCCTTCACGGGCGAGCACGCCTGTGCACACAGCTGCACTCTCTGGCCCTCCCCTCCCCCTGTCTCCCGCGCTCTGCAGAGGCCCAGCCGGGCATCGCACTCTGATGGGAAACAAGGCGGCTGCTTTCCCCATCAGCTCCCCTCGTGGGTCCTCAGCTCCTTCCCTATGGAGCTTAAGTCACTGCAAACGGGTTCTCAAAACTGCCTCCCCCCTCTCAAAGACAACGATGCTGCGCCTGGGGTGGCCATTGCAGGGTAACACAATGCGGCGTCCTTGGGATCAATGTCTGCTAGGAAAGTCGTCTGTGAACTGCCAAGGCAGGCCCAAGCGTAGAGAGGCCTCAACAGGGACGGCATGCCAGGCAAGCACGTCTGGGGAACCGGCTTGTCGATCAGGATACACATTTACTTACTCACTCACTTATTTACCTATCCATGCACTTATTTACACATCTGTGTATTTTCCTGTTTGTGTTTATCCATTCACAGCATGGCACTCCTTTGAGATAAGAGAGTCTTGCCATCAGCCTCTCCAGCCTTGAAGAGTTCTGGAAGTTCTGACTTCCGGCACACAAGAGTCTCCATCTCTGATGCCTTCAGACTCAGTTCTCTCTCATGTCAGTAACAGGGAGGGAAAAGAACAGTGGGTCATGGGGGTGAGTTTTACCCAACTGCCAGATAGTCTATTCTTATAGAAGTAAGAATTATAATAATGCAAGTGATTTTTGGAGAAGGTGGTCAAATTATGACTAATCTGCATGGGTGCTTTTGTTTTTCATCCTTAACTGAACGGAAATACACGTTTTTTTTTTTTTACGACTTTGCCATATTTTAGTCACAAAGAACTCTCACTATTCTCCCATGAGATAATATTGCCAGATATTTATACAGGGAAGTAAAAATGACTTTAAGGACAGAGAAGCGTTAGCCTCACTTACACACACACACACACACACACACACACACACACACACACACTGAATGTTACAAAAAGTTCAATGTTTTGAGATCAAGAAGTTAGTTACACAATATGCCAAGAACCGGATCACGCTGATGTCGGTTCTGGTATTTTAGACTCCAGGGTCATGTCCCGCTGTCACGCTCCCACTGGCAATGGCGGGCTTCGGGTTCTGAGAATGCCTCTTCCTCCAGTTTTCCTAGAGCTGGTAGCATTTGTTTTCTTAGCTTCCTTGGCTGAGCACAATGCAAAATTGAGACATAACAAAATAAATCTGCAAGAAAAATATTTCCTGTAACTATGCCTCCATGTCATTATATTCAAATAGCCCACAAAATATAAACAAGGGTGGCTTTTCCCCCATCAGCAAAAAAAGGCAAACAAGAGACTCACAATGTCACAGGCTCCTGATTGACATGAGAGAGCAGCAAGAGTGGAGACTCTCCTCTGCCGATGGCGCCTCAGTCCCACAAAAGATTAGGATGATCAGAGAATAAAGACAATGGGTCGCCTTTGCATAGGCTACATGGTATGAAAGCCCCATTGGCCAAGATGAGCTTCCTTTGGATTGGCACTGAGAAAGGCCCCAGAAGGGAACTTAGTTAGTGGCCCTGTAGTGGGCCTTCGGGAACTTGGATGTTGACATCCTGCTGTTTGATGTTTGCCGCTGGCTTCGGGTGAGCATGAGCCTGTGGATGGATGCTGCTCTCCACCTTTCACTGCTTGCCCAGTCCACTGAGCAGACACTCAGTAAATGCTTATGGCATGAATGAATGAATGAATGAATGAATGAATGAATGACTAGCCTCCGTGAAGCACTCCAAAGCGTTGTCTGGCTGCCAAAGGACCTCTATTCAAAAGGCAGATAGATTCCACAGGAAGATGTGGACCTGGTCTTCTACCTGACCAGTGCCCTCCATAACTCCTCATGAGTCTGTCCCCAGCGTAAGCTCACTCCTGGCCAGGTTCAAATCTTGTCATTTCTCACCCCACACATAACTTCTTTCTGAGTTGCCTGCTTCATGTTTACAAATTCTCTCCCACTCTGATTAGCTATCCTACACATGCAAACATGGGCATAACATCTAAAATGTGCATGCACCCGTGTATGTGTGTGGTATGCGTGTGCTGTAACGTTCTATATAAACGTTATAGTTTATAGGGACATTGTTCTAGTGGCAGCACTAGAAGAGGTATCTACTAACACATAAAACCAATCGCTAGAAAGGTGTTCAGGAACCCCAGTTTCAACATAATAAAACATATACCATACACAGTACAGCTGAGCACTCAGATCAGTTACAGACTGCCTCACGTATGATTAGAAAGGGTAATTTCATCAGGTGTGTTTCTTAAATCAATATGCAATAAGCCCTGAGGTGAGGTCAACCATTTGCCAGCTGACAACCCTGAGGAGTGGTCGAATTGAGGTGGGGAGGGCAGGGGACCTCATATTTGTTATGCCCGTTAGCATCCGGAAATTCCAGTCAGCTGTCCCGGGTCACGGTCTTCTACTCTCCCAGGGAGCAAAGTTTGGGTTTGGAGAGACGGAGGAGGGACACGGAATTGGTCCCCAGGTTTCTGAGACAAGTTCTTCACACGTCTTGACAAAACCATCTTTTTAAAATCAAGATTCTTTTCCGAATCCAAAGTGAAGAATGCCCCTTACATGTAAAACTTTTGCAATTTTTTTGCATTTTAAAAAAATGTGGGAATTGAGTAAAGAAATGTTTCTAAATTACATACCTCGAATGTTCATTACCAAACATTAAGGATTATGATGTGGTAATACTAAAATCAAGTGTTATTCTTTCTTTTGCAATAAATCATTCTTAAATAATAAGATGTGCTAAGTAGTGCCTCCCCCTCAGAAGTTAAACAGGGCATGCTCTCAAAACATCATATGATCTGGGTTTGGCTGTTGACATTCTCTTAGAGAAGGACTTGAGGGTCTTGGGACCCGGGTCTTGAGCATCCAGCTGCCCCTTCTAACAAGTCGCATGCAATTCAGCCCTAATTGTACATGGTCTCTGGGTCTCAGGAAGAGGGCAGACTATATAAGCGGGGACTAAGGGGGAAAGGCTCCGTCTACACAGCCCCAGGAGGCCATCAGATGGGTGCGGCCCTTCCTTCCGGGGTGTCTGCTTTAAGGACATCTATGTGCCTTGGCCATGGGCCCTCACCCATAGCCTTGTAAATAATCCCAATAAATGTGTTGGTTCCCCTAAGGGTGAAGGTTGATAGAATCAAGTTTTCTTTTGCCAGTGGACCCTGGGGAGGGGTTGTTGCTGCTTAATCCCTTTAAAGGGTGATAATTCTCATAACAAGATATAATGAAAATAGAACTATTTCCAGGGCATCCTGAAAGGTCTACATGTTTGTAGACATGTATGTGAGTGTACATAAGTATACACAGGCATACTTCTACTGAAATCGTAGTGGATATGTTTCTTTCTACCTTCTTGTTAATATCTGAGTAGCCATCTCTTCTCTCTTCAGGGATCATATACACCTTCTTCGTGATCATCCATCAGCTTTCACCCTGTAATATTTGTGTCTATACCAGCCTTCTCCAGGTCCTTCTGCACGCTTGCTTCTTGAAGGCACAGAGGGAGGCTTTTTTCACTGTTGAGTCCCAGTCATTGACGGTTCCTTGGATCAAACGTGTTTGGATGAGCATTTGGAAAAAGAGAAATCTCATCTTGCCGACATCTATATGTGTAGAGCCAAAGGGTGGTCTCGGGAAACAAGACTTTAAAGCGGTTTTCACTCAGGAGGTAAATACATTGGAACTAGATGTTTTCCTGCGAACCCTGCCTGGGAGAGGAGGCTGTGTCACTCTGGCCACTTTGGGTTGGCCAACCAAGTCCCAGATCCTGCCCAGATTCAAGGTAAGGACATAACCCTCCCTGGGGGTCAGGGTAGAGAATTTCTAGATACAAAACTTAGCTCTTTCCTTAAAACCATGGAGACGTTGTTTGTGGACCAGGGCTGGGTGTGTAGGAGACGCTTCACATATTTCTGTGACTCCATCGTAGGTAGGTCTTTCGGTGGTGTGGTGTGCTCGCTATGCTGCATCTATACTTCAGTTAATAGAGTTGATCGAGCCTCTCTACACGCAGATAGAGTTGATAGATCCTCTCTACACGCAGATAGAGTTGATAGATCCTCTCTACACGCAGATAGAGTTGATAGATCCTCTCTACGTGCAGTGTCACCCCCTGTGTGCTTCATACCACATTCCAGGAACAAATTCCAACAGTGGAAATACATGTCAAGGCAGCCAAAGATATACATGAAAATGGAGGTGGCATTTACCTTTAATAGAGTCTTTTTGTTGAAATAATATCATCTAGCACATTTCTTACAGATTTTACATTGAGGGGTATCACTCATTTGAAAACCATACCAACCCAAACCTAATTACAATCGAAATCATAGTCAAAGGATGGGAGGGTCATAGTCCCCACCTCACCAGGCTCCAAACAGTTGATTAAATCCAGACGTCTCTAAGTCAAGCACTCCCCTCGTAGATTCTTTCATTTGTTCTCATAAAAATGTGCCTTCCTTCCATTTTACTCAGAAAAAAACAACATTATTTTATAATGAGTTACTTGATATTCACAAGTCTTCTGAGTCTTCATTCCATTTTTGTCAAAAACAGGAAGTTGGCTCTTGCCAAGGATAAATGAACTGGAGGTCAATGTTTTCAATGAGGTTCAAAGGGTGGACTCTTCAACCTCGGCCCATTCTGATTCTGGCAGAGACCTTTCCCTGCCCAGACTATGAAATAATAATGGTGCCCTTTAGCAATTTGAGCTGTGTTCCCCGAACCTCTGACTCTATCACTAAAGCTCTTTTAACAACAGGGTCTTGTTTTATCTTTCGCAAACATCCCGGGGCATGCAGAAGCACCAGAGACAAACTGCATTACAGATTTTTAAATTTGGAGTGATGAGTAAATCAATATTTCCAAGTATAACAGGAACCAGTTGTACAAAATGAACATGAATCAGATATCGCGCTGGCCGTGCTCCAACAGAAGGGAGGCACAAAGAGGGTGGTTACGCAAAGTAAAAATATTAAGTGACATAATACAGCTATTGACATGCAAGTCTGAAAAATGTGCAGCTTAACAGTTTCCAGTGCCAGAGGAAAAAAAACTAATTTAGACTTGTTAATAGATATTGCTCTTCCCTCGTTTAATTTCCCATGAATGACAGCAAGTACCAAGAGATAGATATTTTAGCAATCCACAGGAAACCTACAGTTACAGCATCCTATAGACTATGATTCGGATGAGCACCTTAAACAGGCACCTGGGAGATACTGAAGGGACTGTCCCCAGGTGGATATTGGTACCTTCTCCTTTTCCTGAAATGTTTGTACAGGTTTTTTTTTAAACCTAATCCACTAAGGCAACTACGTTTTTGTTCTCCCATTTCAAGTAGTACAGAGTCAAGTTCAAGGAAATTCAACTGAGACTGTCAGGTTTTATTTTCTGACCTGGTCCAAAGCCAGGTTGCTCAACTAATCACATTTTGGAATTATCACTTACCTAAATTATGCTTGAATGGTGTTCACTTTAAAACTGGCTTTAGAGGGAACTGAGTATTTAGGACCATATGTGAGAAGTATGCCTATGGCTATAAACCTAATAAAATGTAATAACAGTTACTCTCATAGTCACTCCAGACCTGGGAAGGAAAAAAGACATGTAAGCTTGAGAGCAACAATCTCTCTCTCTCTCTCTCTCTCTCTCTCTCTCTCTCTCTCTCTCTCTCTCTCTCTCTCTCTCTCTCTCTCTCTGTGTGTGTGTGTGTGTGTGTGGTGTGTTCCTTCAGTGAAATCCAGGCAGTTGAAATCCACTTCCCTTTCTAAAAAAAAAAAGATTCTTTTCACTTTTATTTCACATGTATGAGTGTTTGTCTACATGTATGTGCATGCATCATGTGTGTGCAGTGCCTGTGAAAACTTGCTAGGGCAACAGATTCCCTGGGACCAGTGTTATCTGTGGTTGTTAGGTGGCAGGTGGGTGCTGGGAACCAAACCAGGATCCTGTCCAAGGACTGCAAGAGCGTCTCTTAATTAATACCCGAGCCATCTCTCCAGCCCCACAACCGAGTCCCTGTTATAACTGTTCTTCCTTTCCCTCAGCTCTCATGTTCTCCATGTTCCAAAAGAGGCGTTAGGGATGCATTAGCACAGATCCCTGGTCTTCACAAAGTACCCATGCCCCCTCCCTGCTTCCCGGGGGTCCTATTTTTGCGTTACCCCTGGGTGGGCAAAGGGGGCTTGAGCAGTTGGCTTCCACTGGACTCTTAGCACACTCCGCATTCTCATACGCCCCTGGGAAGGCCCTGAAAGCCACACAACTTTGCTAGAGGCTGCCACAGCAAATGATCTTGGTGTCTTAGGCACCAAGATGAAAAGGCACATTTCACAGCACAGTTATCCCTCTGCCTACTAGTTCTGAAAGTTGGTGATGCAGCTTGGGTTTCCCTGTGCTGGAATCAAGGATGCTCTGTTCCTTCCCCCACCCCTGCAGCTTCTAGGAAGAGAGTCTGCATCCTGTGCTCCCTGGAGTCCAGTCAGCATCCTCCTCCTTACGTTTTTGATCCATTCTCCGTCTCCAAGGCCGGCAGTGGCACACCAGGTACCATTTACACAGCACGTCTCGGGGTCTTTGTCTCCTCTGCCTTAGCTGGGCAGCCTACGATGATTTCAATCTCAAAGTGCATAAACCAATCAGAAGGCCGTCTTCCCGTGTGCGACACAGCATGAAGAAGCACCAGAGGTGAGGGCGCATGCTAACATCTTGTGGCTCCTGTGCCGGCTGCCATTCTCATCCTGGTGACCCCACGCATGACAAGAAGCAGCTCAGGGGAAGGAGGCATTTTAGGCGGAGCTTGATGGCACGTCGATACGGTGGCATGCTAGCTGGGACTCTAGCTGTAGAGGCAGAAGCCCGGGCCACAGTCTGCTGCATCAGCGACAGATCAGGAGGCAGAGAGAAGCAAGACATAAGCTGGATTTGGGGGTTAACCTGTAACCCATGATCAAGCCTTCAGTGACGTTACCTACTCCACCAACCAAGGTTCACCTCTCAAAGTTTGAAGAGTGCTCCCCTCGGTAGTACCGTAATTGAGGCAATGTATGAGAAACACAGGAGCCCCTGGGGTGTATTTCACACTGAAACCATTACGGGCCTTTATTCTACTACCACGGAAGTTACACGTGGAGATGGTGGAGGTGTAAGCTAAAAGAGTGTGGCCCCTGCATCAGCACTGAAAGGTGGCTATCACAGAGCCGCCACGTGCAGTGCAGAGCCAGAGATCATTCCCGGGTCGGTGCCGGACACGGGTGATCACAGAGCCACACTTGATGCAGAGCGGGAGAAGACAGACATTTCTGTTTAAGCCAGTGGGGTCTGAGGTCGTTCTCTACGGCAGCATCATCCACCTTCTAATGTGATGGTGGGGAATTTTCCAGGCTTATGTGGCCACAGCCCAATGGGCTTTCTAACCCAACAACACAAAGTCCCTATAAATTCAGGAGAATATTGTCTTTGTTGACTCTCTCCCCCTCATTTTAACGCCTAAAATAACAAAATATTGACAAAAGAATAATGAAAACTAAGCAAAATATGAGTAAATCCATAACCACACTAGAAACTCTGGCAGTTGGATACTGGGGCACTTTTGCTTGTTTGTTTGTTTGTTTTAAAGTTCCATTATTAATGATGGAGAGAGAACCTCAGCTGTTATTTGAAAGCTGTACAAATTCTTTTATTTTTTTAATATTTATTTTATTTTAAAACGTGTGTGTGTGTATCTGTGTATGCACATGTGAGTGGAGTGCCTGTGAAGGCCAGAAGGGGGCATCAGATCTCCTATAACTGGAGTTACACAGACAGTTATGAGTTGACATATGTATACACAATATATCTATATCTATCTATATCTATTCAATTTATTTCAGAGCAGACGAGGAGTTTATGTCTTGGTTTCACTTCTTTTCTAACAGTTTACATATTCTGGAGCACACTGAAGGGAAGCTAAAAAAAACATCCACAGTGCTGCTTGGAATGAAGATTCTAAAAAGAGTCATCTTTCATAGCATTTGAAGATTTGAAGCGGCCATCAATATTAATTTCAAACCCACATCGCTCAAATATAAATGCTCTCTCAACATTTGCAATGATCTCCCACCACCCCCTCAATGATTTGCAAATGATTCCAAGTCACACAAATGGCCAAACATCAGAGTGCAACCTGCCATCCACCATACATAATGGCCAGCTGGGAGTAATGAAGCAGACAGAAAAACGTCCACTGAATGAGCTGGCTTAGATCACTCCGAGCTCAAATGGCTGCTCGACTCATTAATGACCACAAAAAAAAAGAAATGCTTTCTTAAAAAAAAAATCAGTTTTCTATTTTAGAGTGGTTCATACTCACAGGAAAGCTACAGGCTGCGCAGAGAGCGTCTGCACACACTCACTCAAGTCTTGTGTTGGTTACATCTGACCTAATGATGGTGCATTTTCTGTAAAAAAGAATCCAACCCAGAACTAGGGTGTGGTGGCACACACCTTTAATCCCATCACTCTGGAGTCAGAGGCAGGTGGATCTCTGTGAGTCTGATGTCTGCCTGGTCTACGTTGTGAGTTCAAGGCCAGACAAGGCTGTAAAGTGAGACCCTGTGTTAAAAAATATCCAATACCAGTGCTGCTTATGAACGGGCTCCCACATTTAGCCAGATCCCAGTTTCTGCCCCTGGGGCAACTCTGTTCAGGATCCCTTCTACTCTCCTTTTGGCTACCGTCTCCCGTCTGCCACCTTCTCAGGCATCCTTGTTGCCCGTGACCCTGAAATTCGTGAGGACTACGAGCAGCATGCTCTGTTCATGGTTTGCCTGATGTCTTTATCATATTAAGATTGGCGCTATGGGCTGGCATCCAGTTTGAATCTGAAATGTTCCTCAAGGCCCACGTTTTCAAGAGTTGGCTCGCGGCTCTTCACACTGCTGAGAGGCCGTGGAATCTCGAAGAAGCAAGACCTAATTAGAGGAAGCTCACTGGACATTCACCGAAAGGTCTCTCATGGAGACACACCTTTGGAAGAGATGCTGCTTCCCGGACCCTGCCTTTTCTTCCCTTTGCATCCGCCATGAGGGGAACAGCTCTCTTTGTCACTCACTCTCTACTGTGATGCCTCAGCTGACTGTAGGCCCAAAGGCAATGTGTCCAAGTAAGCAAGCATTTTCTCTCTCTCTCTCTCTCTCTCTCTCTCTCTCTCTCTCTCTCTCTCTCTCTCTCTCTCTCTCTCTCTCTCTCTCTCTGTGTGTGTGTGTGTGTGTGAGAGAGAGAGAGAGAGAGAGAGAGAGATTTGAGATCCAACCCAGACCCTCGTGCACATGAGGTAAACACCTTTGCCACTGAGCTACACCTGCAGACCTCAGGCATTTGGTTGCAGTATAACGCCAAGGTAAGTAAGCAAAGAGCCGTTCTCATTGTACCCCATCTTGGGCACACGGTACAAATAGGACTTGTCACCATGGTGCTGGCCTTGTTGAGGTTTTCCAGATTTCTCTTGTGTGAATCTATATTCCACCTGTGTCTATAATGTACTCTGTAGAGGCAGGTAGTCAAGTCCGCCCTCCATTAACAACAGCAGAAGGAAGATTAAACCCTTCCTCCTTGGTGTTGGTGTCTCTCTGTAACTCTTTGGTAAGCGCCCCATGCCCAATTCATGACTCACATTTATACCAGTATGGGCTCCTATATGTATCTTATGAATGGGGTTATGATTCAATACCATGCCCCCCCAATCCATCTCTGCCAGCAGGTGAAGGTTCAGGGGCTCCATTTTCCCCTCTGTATCTCATCCTTTGGTTTTATAGCATCTTCTATAAACCTGAACTATAAGATGTTCCAGCATGTCATTTCCTAGGATGGTACCAACCCTAGGATCCATCATCTAATTTCAAAGATTGAAGAAAAAGACCACCATTATCCTAGAAATGGAAAAATTCACAGGTGTGTCGAATTCTTGCCCACATTCACGTATTTCTAAGTTGCAGACTTAGCAGAGAGACGGTTTAGAGTCACATAGTTTGAAGACTCATTAACCCTGGCACACATTCTGAGTTGATCAAATTTAGCTTCCGTGTGGACAGGCCCTTTGTCACTATAACGTTAGAGATAAGACATATTCAAAGCGTCTGAGTTTATATGTGTGCTTTTTTATACCGCCAGGCCAAAGACCAGGCCTTCAATGTGGAGAGTGAAATGCAGAGCCAGATGCACTCTGGGTCTTGGAGGAAAGCACTTTCAGACTCAAGCATTATGTCTAGGTGTGTCTCTGAGACGAGCACTGGAATCAGGGGCCCAGTAGACCCCTCTCCCCATCCCCTGAGCAGGTGAGCACCGTGCTTTTGCTTGCCGTGTTTGGTTTCCTGAGACAGGGGCTCTCCCCTCCCAGGACGGCCATTGGCTTCTTCCTTCTGCCACCAGATCTCCTCCACAAGCGTCATAGGCCCTGTATCACCAGTGCCTGCTCGATGCCACGCTCGGGAGAGGACACGGGCTTTGTGATATGAGGTGAGCATTCTCCTGAGTAAGTGACATTTCTAGACTCGGCGGCGGCCCTTTGCTGTCTGACACATCTCTGTGTTGGAAGTGTGAGCAAGACTCAACTGGAAGGTTCCACTGGTCAGGCATCATTTAGCCGGCAGCTGGACAGACTCCAAGGGTCCCATACTGCTGCATGCTCATGCCTGTTTGCTGCCTGGCTGTCATGTGGGTCTGTCTCCGTATGTCCCCATCTTTGGGGCTTCTGGGCCGGGCTTCCTGCTTTCACTTGAGCTCTGAAGCAGTGACCTTGGTCTCTGGAGTACAATCCTGAGTCATGCAGAAGCTCTGGGCAAGTCCTTGCCCTAATCTTTGTTTTGTTGACAAAAAGGGAATGAATCAAAACTTAGTGCAATGCCTAATGGAATGCTTCAAAGCTCATCATCTGCTATAACTATTATCATTATCCTAAACATTAATTTACCATTAAACCCGAAACACCCCTCCTCCCCCCCTGTGGTTAGATGACTGACTCAAACGGGCAAAGATGATGCAGACAGTTATATGTCTGACCCATGTAAACATTCCCATGATCCTCCCACACTGTCTCCTTTTGGATAAATCAGCCAAATTGCATAAAAATACCAGACAAGAACTCAGAGATGCTGAAGGATGAGGAAACACAGAATAGGAAGAAAGGGCTGTGTCCCTTTCCATGACAGTGGGGCTCTGTCCTAATGACCTCCCTGTTAGTTCAAAACATACCCTCGAAGACACATTGAACATACTCCCATATACTACCGCAGCGGAGGGAGGCCAGCCTGCTCAATGGCTATCTCCCCACCCCCATGCATAATATCATGGCAGAGGCTAGCTTGTTTCAGTGGCTATCCCTGCATAACATTACAGCAGAGGCTAGCCTGCTTCGGTGGATATTCCTCACATAACAGCATAGCAGAGGCTAGCCTGCTTTGGTGGATTCAGAACTTTCACTCGCCTACAGTTGAGGATAGTCATCTAAGACACAGTCTACTTCATTATAAACCGCTGCCTCCTGTAACGTGTCGAGTATTGTACAGTGAAGGGAGACCTGCTCTCTGGGCAGGCTCTTACACTGTATCCCCGAACAGTCACGGTTCCGATCCCTGAGAGGCCGGGACTGTCCAAATTGACTCACGGGAGTATTTGTGTCATGTTAAACCACTGAGATATCTGTGCTCGGTTATTAAAGTGGCCAGTGACATTTATTCTCATTAATATTCATGGGAAGAACAAATCTTAATAGGAGCCTTTCTTGGTCAGTTTACAGGCAAGGAAACGGAAGCTTAACTGAATTGCTAGAGAATCAGGCAATTTGGTTCAGAGTTTATGAACACATCTCCTGAGTCGGGGGAGGACATGCAGGCCTAAGCCCAGACAGCTACAGCCCACGTAGCTCCCTCCAGCTCTCTGACCAAGTATGGGGTGTGACTTCTGGTTTCTGTCTTCTGTTTGTGTTTGCGGATCTCAGCCTGGCCTCTGAGTCTCCCTGAACCAAGCCAGGGCCAGCACCATCAGCTAGGCCCTGGTCACCCTTGCAGAGAAAAGGATTGCTTCACATTCGGACAAACAGACCCCCTGGTCCAGTCAGCCATATTGAGTGGGAGGACCACCGTGTAGGAGACAGTCCCCAGGGCAGGAGGAGGGTCACAAAGTGTGTATAGGAAAGTCAGTGGGATTGGGAAGATTTCTCGCTTACCTCGCCGGGTATGTAGGAATCGGACTGGTTATTTCACATCTTATATTGTAAGTTACTCATCGTTTCTACAACCAGCCCATTAATAGCTTCATTTGTATTTAATGAAAAGTGTAGTCTTTGCAATACTACGATCTTTCCCCCTTTATTTTATCTTATCTCTAACACACACACACACACACACACACACACACACACACACACTCACAGGGTTTCATATATTGCTCTGCCTCTGCCTCTGCCTCCGCAGGACCAGGATGAGGTGTGCGCCACCACACCTGACTCTTTTTTAATAATCTATCCTTTGGTGCAGCCTCAGACTCATAGTGAGATTGATAGAGAGGCATAGGTGCTCCCCATACCCTCCCTACCCCTGCACTACATAGGGCTCTGTATTAGCAGTGTCCCCCTTGGGGAGAGGGGACCTGTTACCATCAGCGAATCCACCCTTACATGCCCTTTTCGCCCAAAGTCCATAACTTACTAAAAATGCTATCATTAAGATATCGTAGCTTGTCGTCCACCTACGCACGCTCTAGACTCATAGATTCAACCAACTGTTTGAAACTATGAGGAGAAAACTGTCTGGATGGAACATGTGCATTTTTTTTTACATGATTCCGTAAACCATGCAGTCTAACAACTGCTCACAAAACCTCCAGACTGAACTGGGTACAGCCAGAAGTCTAGAGGTGGGAAATGGCAGGGGGCAGCCCGCACACACAGCGTGCACAAAAGTTAGGGTGCTTTATTGAGGGGCAAGCGCTGAATCCGGTATCCGAAGACGGCGTCTTGGAACCAACAAGGTACCCTTCATGGCTGCATCATCTTCCGTCAGATTGCCCTCAACTTCCGTGCTACTGAAACTTGTTCAAACGCACGGTAGAACTGCTGGTTAAATGTCTGTGTTTTCCTGCTGGACCTGGAGAGCCTGGAGGCTCGGGCCATTTGTCAGGCCGTCCTGTCTCCTGACAGCTGTGCAGAGTGTTTGCAAGGCGCCGCTCCTGTCGTAACGCCGAAGGTTTCTGTTTTAAGCTTCAGCCAGTAGAACTCCCCTTCGGTTGTTCTATTCTCCAGCGCTCAGCCGGATCCTCCGCTCACTCCCTGGCTGGGCCTCTGGCGGAGAGACAGAGCAGCCAGGAGCTGATTATCTCTCAGAAGATGGGCGCTATTGCTTCCCAGTGCCCTTAGCATGCCTGTTGCACTGACAGAAGCAAACTGTCATTTTCATTAAGTACCTTCCATAGAGTTCATGGGGCCAGATGACTGGTGACGATGAAAAAAAAAGTAAGATGGCTGGGGAGAAAAAAAAAAAAAAACGGTACCTGCAGTTTGCTATGTCTACGCTTGCGTGTACAGGAATGATAGGAAGAGGAGAACACCAAACTGATTAGGGAGACCCCAGGGCCACTGCGTGGTGGTGTGTAGGAAAGGTCAGAGGGGGAAGGTGGCGTGGGTTGAAGGAACTCACAGGGCTAAGAAGACGGGAGGTGTGTGCCCTCACCCGGATGGAGGCTGTGTGCGGGGGACCCTGGATTGGACATCAGGAAACAAAAGCACACGCAGAGCGAGCAGAGTTTGTAAGCCTCAAGTTTCTGGCCTTGACCGAGGACAGGGAAGTCAGAGTTCAACCTGTTGCAACTCAGAGCTCGGTGGAAAGGGTGAACCTAAGACACACAACAGAAAGCCGTCTATTCACCAAACTCAGTAGTGTGGGACATCCCAGCCACCGGAGTGCTGTTAGCAGCTTTATACTTTGTTTTTTGTTTTTGTTTTTGTTTTTGTTTTTTTACCGCCTATGCGTCTGTGTGCATGTTCACGTTTGCAAACACAGATGCCTACATGTGTAGAGGCCAGAGGACAGTCACAGGTGTCATTCTTAGGGACACCATGCAAACCTTTTGAGATGGAGACCCTCTTTAGGCCGTCTGGTGAGCTCAAAGCTAATGATAGTTGCTGTCTCAGTTAATTATAGAAATCCTCCTGCCTCTGTCTCTGTGCTGCGATTAAGCCATAGGCTCCAATGTCCAGCGTTTTATATAAGTTCCGGGGATTTAATGCTCAGGTCTCGTTACTGATTCCACCCCTAATCCCTAATTCTAGTGCCTTTTCTTTTTTTTGTTTGTTTTTTATGTTTGTTTGTTTTTGTTTTTGTGGTAACTTCTTTTTTTTTAATTTTGGAAGGACTCTTATTTACATAGCAATCCCCCCATTCCCTCCCCCTCCCATCCTCCCATCCTCCCCACCAACCCCCCCAACCTACCCTCCACCCAATCCACAAGTGAGGCCCTCCATGAGGGACCATCAAAGTCCCTCACATCATTTGGGGGAGGGCCTAGGTCCTCTTTCTTGTATCTGGGCTGCAATAGTATCCCTCCATAGGGAATGGGCCCCCAATGTCCCACTGTTAGAGGTCCCATAGACTGCCCAGGCCTCCTAGCTGGCACCCATTGGTTCAGTTCAATGCTGGTTCCCAGATTTATGACTAGGCTCTCCATGCTCTTACTAGGTCAGGTTAACTGTTTCTGTGGGTTTCTAGCATAGTCTTGGCTCCTTTGCTCATCCCTCCTGCAACTGGATTCCAGGAGTATGGCTCAGTGTTTAGCTGTGGGTGCCAGTTTCTGCTTTGTTCTCTCCTGTTCTCCTCCCCCTCCCCTTCTCCTTCTCTCCCCTTCCCCATCCCTCTTCTCTCCCTCCCATACTCCCAATTTGCTCAGGGGTTCCTGTCTCCCTCCCCTTCTTTGGGGGATCATGTGTTCTTCTCTTGGGGTCTTTCTTGCTCCCTAGTTTCTCTGGTGGTGAGACGTGTAGACTGGTAGTTCTTTGCTCCATGTCTAATATCCATACATGAGTGAGTACATGCCAAGCTTGTCTTTCTGTGATTGGGTTACCTCACTCAGGATGCTTTCTGTGGAAAAAAGAAAGCATCTTCAACAAATGGTGCTGGCATAACTGGATGCTGACATGTAGAAGACTGCAGATAGATCCATGCACAAAACTTAAGTCCAAATGGATCAAAGACCTCAGCATAAATCCAACCACACTGAACCTCTTAGAAGAGAAAGTAGGAGGTACCCTTGAACACATTGGTACAGGAGACTGCTTCCTGAATATAACACCAGTAGCACAAACACTGAGATCGACAATTAATAAATGGGACCCCCTGAAACTAAGAAGCTTCTGTAAGGCAAAGGACACAGTCAACAAGACAAAAACAGCAGCCCACAGAATGAGAAAAGATATTCACTACAGAGGACTGATTTCCACATCTGACAGAGGACTGATTTCCAAAATATACAATGAACTCAAGAAGCTAACCACCAAAACACCAAACGATCCAATTAAAAAGTGGAGTGCAGAACTAAATAGAGAATTCTCAATAGAAGAATATAAAATGGCTGAAAGACACTTAAGAAAGTGCTCAACATCCTTAGCCATCAGAGGAATGCAAATCAAAACAACTCTGAGACACCATCTTACTCCTGTCAGAATGGCCAAAATAAAAAACACCAATGACAGTTTATGCTGGAGAGGATGTTGAGAAATGAGAACACTCCTCCACTGCTGGTGGGAGTGCAAACTTGTACGACCACTTTGGAAATCAGTATGGGGAGGGTCTCAGGAAAATGGGAATCAGTCTACCTCAAGATCCAGCAATTCCACTCTTAGGCATATGCCCCAAAGATGCACAGTCATACAACAAGGACATCTTTTCAACTATGTTCATAACAGCATCCAGAACCTGGAAGCAACCTAGATGTCCCTCAACTGAAGAGTTGATGGAGAAAATGTGGTACATTTTCACAAAGGAGTACTACTCAGCGGAGAAAAACAGTGAAATCTTGAAATCCAAAGGCAAATGGATGGCACTAGAAGAAATCATCATGAGTGAGGTAAAACATCCAGTGTCTTTTCCGATGAGCTTGTGGCCCCAAGGATGACCAGAACATCACGCTTGCCAGAAAAACACCAGCATCATTGCCCGTTTCCTAGCTCTTTCTGTAGAAAGACACTCTAGCAAAGACTACACCCTCTCTGGAGCCCAGTAAGGTTAAACTAATGCCAATGAGGCTCAGGGAAGTTGTGGGGACTCAGCAAATCTGGGATAGGGATCTTGCATTCTGGGATGGCAAAATGCACCTGGGATCTCAGAGAACTTCCGCCCCATAGCTATGGGATAACCAAAGGAGACTTCTACCCTCACCATACGCATTGCTCTGATAGGGTGCAGGAACAAAGCTGCTTGTCTTATGCCCCTGGGCTGTGGATGGTGGGACCCTGTGGGGTGCCATCTTTGATCAAGGTGACTGAGGCAGCTGGGTTGGCAGGATTATTACTAAACAGCAACGCAACAACTATTGTGCTGCCTCTGCTACAGTAGGGCAGCCAGGTGGACAGTAGAGGGGGACAGTAGATGAGGGACATTAGAGGGGGGGCAGTAGGGCAGCCGGTAGAGACAGGAGCCTCATGCATAGAGAAGACTCAGGAGACGATCCCGTCTCTGTGACGTACAGACCCCTGGAGGCCTAGAAGCCAGAGGATAAGAACGGAAGAGGAAGGGTGGAGAGGCCCCAGCTTGAGCCACCGAAGGCTCTGCTCCTACGGTGCCAGGCTCCGGCACAAACACACAACAGTGTGGGAGAACTGATGACAGCTTGGAGGAAGCAAGGACACCAACAGGAAGTGCCCTGCTCTGGTGATCATGGGACACAGTTTTCCCACACGCCCTGCTAGCTACTGCCCACTCCCAGTGTTGTGAAACTGAGCAGAGCCTTCATTATTGGAAGCCGTCTGCTACTGACTCCCTGGGAGGATATCTTATCTTATCCACGCAAATGACTAACAGGAACGCGTGTCAAACGGGATGAGAGCTGGGGTGAGATGGACCCGGGGTGTCCCCCAGACAGCCATGATTCTGTGATGATACAGTGCATGTGGATGCTGCCCTCTGCTAAGCCAAGTCCATCTGCCTTGTCCTCAGGACAGCGAGTGCCTCTCTTCCCTCTGACCAGGTTTTCCTCAGCCCCTGGTTATATCTGTGGTTCTCAGCCTGTGTCTCTACCTCCCAGAGAAGTCCTCTTGGCCCCTATTACTCAACAGCAGAGCCACTGCAGATGTCAACATCTCTGTGCACTGTTTTGGAATCTGGGTCATGACCACCCCATCCTCCCTGAAGTGCCCAGAATGGTGGACAGTGTGTTGTTATAGAAAACCCATTTCACCTTCCTCCAGACTTTATTGTCTTTAGGAAGCAAATTCTAGTAGGGCTAAGAGCATTCATGGATAATTAATATAGAAAAATGGGCAAATGCACAGGTCTCTTTAGAAAACAGACCGTTGAAGCCGTGTGTTTCTCCACACTGCCAAAATCCATATTCAAGTCTAGATGATACTTGCAGACTACCCATGGCCGTTGACCAAAGGGGAGAGGATGTGACAACGTACTCAGCACTTTCTAGGAGGCTTGTTGATTGGGAACAAGTCACATGATGTCTGTGTGTCGCCTAGACGGAGTGAAGTCCATCAGCAACCTGAGAGCCTCTAGGTGCTGTGTGAACTGCCCTCTAGTGACACTCCTACGCTTGGCTGGTGGCTTATAACCCTCACAAGCTTTCTGTAGCAGTGGCGATGACGCTCGGGAAATTGAGACAACAGATAATCGGGTTTCTATAGCGATGCGCAATGTGTCAATCTCACCGTGCAATGAAACAAGGGTGCTCTTGTGCTGTGGAATAAGCAAACAGGACAGGCACAGGGTTCAAGGAGTAGGCTAGACAGTGCTTTCAAAGCACGCTTGTAAGTCACTGTCCTGGTGGTGGCTCTTTGTCTGCTTGACACCAACTGCAGTCACCCGGGAAGAGGGAACGCACATGAGGAATCCTCTCTATCCACTGGCGTGCCCCCGGAGCAAGTCTGTGGGGCATTTTATTGATTGACGGCTGAAGTGGGAGGGTCTTCCCAGCGTGGGCTGTGTCGGTCCTGGACAGGTGGTCCCGGGAAGCAGGCTGGGCAAGGCAGATAGCCGCATTCTTCATGGCCTCTGTTTCGATCCCTGTCCCAGGTTCTTGCCTGGATTTCTTGCCCTGACTCGCCTCCGCAATGGACTATCGCCTGGCAGTGTGAGCTAAGCTTTTTCCTCCCTGAGTTGCTTTGGGTCAGGGTTTATCACAGCAACAGAGAGGCAAACTAAGGCAGCTGCATACCCTACATTCCCAATTGGGAGATTCAGGGATCTATACAAGATGGCGATCCCCTGTGGGTGAATCTACAAGACAGACATTCAAGGATGGGGACCGGGGTCACAGTAGAATGAGAAGTGGCAGCTCTACATTGACAGTGAGACCCAGGTCCTCCCAAGCTCTGTCACTGTGCCTTATCCGTGCTTGGGATACAAAGTAGCAGACTCTGTCATCTGGGGACATCAGCAATTAGTGTCATATGACCAGGTAACAGTTATCATGTCCAAGGATCAGGAGGAGCCAGAGAAACGAGACTCCGCTGTCCTCGGGTGTAAGAGCCTCCCCCAAGCTCAGTGGACGATGACACAGATCATGTGTTTGACACAGATGTCACCACAGGGAGGAAACATGGCTGGGTAGGAAGTGGAATATTCTAGAAGGAAACCTTGGAGGAACTATCGTTTGTCCAAAAGACTAAATGAAAGGAAGACACCACCAGTTGCTATGGATCTCTAGAGCTGTGCTGCCCCCAGATAATAGCTGCTAGCTACCTGCAGCAAGTTAGGCTTAAATTAACTCAAGCTGCCTGAGATCAAAGATCCAGTCGCTCACCTGCACCAATCACATTTCCTGTACCCAATAGTCATGTGTTTCGGATGGCTGTCTTATTGACAGCAGACATACCGCAGGCCCATCGCCACAGACAGAGCAGCTAAGCAGTGTTGCTCTAAATCACAAGCCCCAGCTTTACAGCCTCCTCTCCGTCTTCTTCAGTACTGCAGAAGAGAGCCCAGCACAGGAGTAAATGTGGTCAAGGTTTTTGTTCAAGGACAGCTCTCCAAAACACTCCTAAGTATCCTCTCCAGGATTCGCGTCTCATTACTTATTCATCCCCGAAGCGTACATTTATATTTATCGAGTGGCTTTGAAATGCTCTGCTAGATGCTGAGGAGGAAAAACAGGACCCGATCTTCACCCTTACCAAGCTCAGTTCCTACCTGGAATGACAACCAATACGCCAGTCAACAGGTGGGACCCATTAATTATAGCTGGTGAAAACGTCAAGGGGGGGGGATCAGAGGCTCCGAAGACAGTACTGTCACCCAGTGGCTTTTCACTTATGGGGAGAAGCTATCTGAGTCCATCGCTGTAGAACTGTCACCTTGGGTGGGACAATAAAGCTCTCGAGGAAGGAGTTGGCGGCCACATCAACGAGAAGGAGCCAGGTGTCCAAAGGGCCAGGAGGAAGGCGTCCTAAGCCAGTTGGGTCTGGAATCTTCGGTGTGAGAAGGAGCCATGCTCAGTGTGAACAATGGGGGGGGGCTGTGAAGACTATTGCACAATCAGCAGGTGGGCGAGGCGGTGTTTTAAATAGAGTCTCTTTCTGGGGTGAGTGACGCGATCTGGCATGTTAACCCTAAGGCCACACTCTGGCCACTCTACAGTCTGGATAAGGTTAGGGAGTGGGCAGTGAGAGGCTGGAAACCCTGTAACAGGTAATGGAATCATCTAGCAAAGAGACGATGAACCAGGCCAGGCTAGGCGCTACTGACGAAGTGGCACACAGACACTCCTACATTGACAGTCGAACCCAACTTAGCTTCCCCAAGGCTTCCGGACTCTCCCGGGCTATGGCTGCATCCTCCAAAGCGGAGCACTCACTCCCAGACAAGACAGAGACAGGATTCAGGACGCTCAAGAAACTTAGAAAATTTGGAAGCCTGGGAAGAAGGCTCGTGGGCCTCTCTCCCTAAGGTTATAGGCAAGCAGTGGATGACTGCTGAGCCAGAGGGCCCTCTCCAGTGGGGCCACCTGCAAGCTGTGCACACAGCTCTGTGCAGGCAGCTTTTACGACTCGACGTCCACATTGGGCTAGGCTTCCTGAAGACAAAGCTGCCTTGAAGTTACCCCTAATTGCGCTCCCACAAACAATCCCAATTGACTGGTGGGCTCACCCAGCTCGACCTAGGGGGAATCCTTTTTCTGGTCCATCACCAGTGCCCTGTCTGGGGGGAATACATGCTTGCCCACATTTCCCCCGCTCTTCAGTATGCCAATCTCTTGTTACCTTAGCCGTCAGATCCCCACCTGCCCTCTCATCTTCCCCGCTTCTCTGCAGTGTCCTCTCAGGGCCTGGCTCCCAATAGTGCCCCGCCCCCCACTTTAAGTCACGGTCCTCTCCGTGTGTGACATTCATACACCAGGGGCTGCTCTTGGCGGAGCGTGGTCCCTGTACTTCCCTGACAACCACTAAATGACTTGGTGCCTCTTCAGAGCCTCCCCGAAGCCCACTTCTGGGTTAGTACCCTGTCCTCGAATTCACATGTGAGCATTTAAACACCTGTGAAGGGAACTGATGGCTGGCTGTGTCTGCCCTTGCCAACGTGATCTTTCTCTTCATCTAACACCTCACCTTTATTTGCATAACCCCGATTCTTTGGGCATTGCTTCCTAACCAACCCTACAGAGGAAGCATGAAAACCTTTCCTGTAAAGGTAGCATCTGTCCCTGGTGAGCTGCCTCTGGCAGCAGCCGTGGTCTGAAAACTCCAAGGGCTCAGTGAGAGCCGTGGGGAGTGCAAAGTGTGTTCAATTATCTCTTGTTACTCAAAGGAGGTGCTTAAGACAGCAGTAGCGAATTCCCAATGGCCCCCTGCGCACCCTGGGAACTCCGAAGCTCAGTCTACTCATCTCGGCAAGTGCACAGAGGCTAACACAGGCACACACACAGTAGGTCTTCAGACACGTTGGTTGAATGGAAAATAAATGAGCCCCGTGGCGATTGCCTGTTCTACAGGCAGGCAAGCCCTAGAGAATGAAGAAGTGCAAACTATTCAGGATCCTGCCCCGTCCGCGGTATGAGGTGGCCTGTGAGTGGTGGTGATGTGAGAACAGCGGTATCCATCATCTGCCGTCATCCCGCGACTCAGCACCACGGAAAATCTCTGTTCTCAGTGGTTCTCATTCATCCTTTCTCCCTTGTCCTGTTCCCTCCGCCCCACCTGATGGTCGTCCTCCTCTTCCCCCCTCCACATGATCAGAGAAGAGAGAAGCCCACCCCCCACCCCCCACCCCCCCCAGTGTTATTCCACCCCCTTCCTCTGTAAACGTTTGTAGAAGACATTTCATTTTCTTAGGCTCACGCCGTGCTGTCTGGCCATCAACATTCGGAAGCTTCTGGATTATTAGTCACAGTCCTCACGTCAGTGCAAATCCGAGGGGGGGGGGTCTCAGCAGAGGCGCTCCAATATGTAGGATGCTTTTGGCCCAGGTATTCCCCCCCCCTCCCCGTGTGAACCGGGCTTATGTTTCCATCACCCCGAGGGAACTGCTTCTTCTGTCCGTGCTGGGAGGGGAGGGCCTCCTCCTGTGTTCTAAACTGTTTACTCAGGCATCGATAATTCAGGGCACCAGCCCCCTTGCTGAAAGCCCAGGTGAGGGTACAGGGCTTGCCCCCGGCAGCAGCTTATTTGCTCCTTCTGGGGATCCCAGCAGGCTCCTGGCCGCGCTGGGACAGAGGAACAGGGGTAAGGTTTGACTTGGAGAACAAAACCTGCTCCAGTTCTCCTTCAGTGAGTTGCCCATTTCTCTGAATCTGTGTGACTGCCAGAGGCCACATCCGGGGTAGGGGCCCCTCTGGCATCCCTCATGAAAGTCTCCTACCCCGGTCTCAGACCTGGCTTCTTACATGACACCAGGTGAAGGGAAAGTCTGGATTCTGCCTGTGTCTCTTTAATTCTCCCTGTTCTCAGGAAAGACTCCACCATGAGAATGTGACCATGACAGAGGCTGGCTAACTGCATGAGTGTTTAAGTTGGGGACTGGGGGGCCAAGGCATGCTCGCACCGTTGGGGTGCGTGTAAATTTCAGCACTGCCGGAGGTTAGCCTGTGAATCTTTTCGAAACCATCTGAGGTGCTGTACTGAGTGAGTTGTGTCCCTCGTTCTACAATGGAGCCTCAAAACCTGGCGCTGTCTAGGGAAGGCTCCCATCCTGGCCTCAGACCTGGACCAAGTTCTTCTCTAAGAAGTCCACTTTCTCTCCCTGTGCTCATCATATTATTTCTCCTCAAGAGTAAAACCTAACCGGTCCGAGCCTTGCAATCCCAGATTCAAGTGCAGAGAACTGATTTCTATCCCCAGGATAAGACAGAAACATCTGAGCCACATTTTCTATTTTCCCCAGCCCCCATTCCTTACTTCCAGTTCCAGAACTCAAGAAAAACACCTAACTAGGGAGAGTCATTGCCAGGAGGGGTCCAAAGTTCTCTTCTATGCCCTACTGCCCTACACACACACACACACACACACACACACACACACACACACACACGGAATGGACCCTCTATCCCTCATTCCACTAATATGATGGCTTACTAACAGAAAGACATTTTTTTTTTGAATCTCAAGAACTCTGACCTGTAGTTGCTTGAGTGACCTTTTCCCTCCTCAGATTTGGAAACTGACATTGCAGACTGTCGCCAGTGTGGTCCTCCCACAGCAGATGTCTGACCAAGCTACCGCCCAACTGGTTCCCACGTCTTGCTGCTCACCGAGTGACTGGGGCAGCTTCCATTTGGTTGGTGGATTGGGGGCAGAGCTGTCCTGGGCATCTGGGGGTTCGATATCATTATCGTGTACTAATTTAAGTTCCGAAGCATCCTCTGGGCAAAGTCCTAACCGTCTGACTCCTGCATGGTGTCCTCCGAACGGGCTTTCCACCCAGCAGGCTGCTCCCCATTGCTGTTCTGTCCACGCCACTGGGGTTATTATGGGGTTGTGGTATGAGAACCTTTCACCTTCTTTGTGGACATGTGAGACAACTATTTCTTAATGGGTGGGCAAGGGAGAGCCTTATGAAGAGGTTGGTACAAAGTGTCCCACACAGAAGGGACAACATAACAGCAAATGTACAATGCATCAGGGTCCAGGGAGGATGCGTCACATTGTAAGGAAATTTCACCTGACAGTCTTTGCCTGGCCTCCTGCTCTGGTTGCTTTCAGCCTTGCTTGACTCAGCCTGGAACCCTGTAGGTTAATGCTGTTCTGGTCAAAGGCATTTTTTTTTTAACAGATCAAGTCACAAAGAAACTGAGTAACTTAGCACAGAGGCCATTAGGAAAGTGTGGAGTCCATGCTCGAACCCAGACTTCTGACTGCTAAAGCCTAACCTGGCAGGGTAGCCTTTTCCCACTGTTAGAGAAAAGCTCAAGACGGCTCCGGCATTCCCAGGTTCTGGCCTTGCCGTCACTACCCACGACAACTGCGTGTGTCTTCTGGTTTCCTTGTTAGTGACTTTATCTATACTATGGTTTCTCAGTCAGTGGTGATGGTGACCGTCCACACCCCCACCCCCACCTCAGGGACACTTGGCAATGTCTAGACACATTCTGAATTGGAACAAGCACTGTTACTATCTGTGAAGGAGAAGCCATGGGTGTCGCTCACAGCCATACGATCCGCAGGACTGCCCCAGAACCAAGGACAATGTGGCCCCAAGTGTCAAAGCTGCTGAATTTGAGAACCCCGCCTCTATGCGGACGTCATGATCTTCGTGTGCCCCTCACTCCAGAGGGCATTCCATGTATTCTAGGGCCCAGAGTATGGTCTAGCGTTGACCAGCGAAAACCACAGAGCCCTCTCGGGTGAACGGTCAGATTCACACCCTCCACCGAGAACTCTGTTTGCTGTCGAATAAAATCCCGCTGGGTCTCAGGGCTGCCTGGCCTGCTGGCAGGCGACCTCGGCTCCTGTTCTGTTGGGCTGGTTTATCCTGCAGGCTCTGCCTCCTCCCCTGGCTGGGTTTTGTCCTGCCTGTTCCTGGCATTGCCTGTGACAGCTGGGCTTATGGAGAGACGAGGCCCTAGATGAAAATCCACCCCCCCATACACGCACACATTCCCTTGGCCTGACCCAGACTCAGAGCAAGACAGACAGACATTTCTTCTCTGCTCAGCATTAGGCTTTCTTCTCTCGGCTATCTGTATTTACTCTGGAGATCGTTTCCTCCCCTCTGCCTGGCTTTCCTCTGAGCCCACTTGCCTTCTCGGTTCTCGCTCTTATTTTTCTGTTTATTTCTACTTCTCATTTCCCTCATTGATCAGATGCCCTGGAAACACTGCGGGAACAGTGTGTTCCCTGTGATATTTGGTTACACTTAATATTTCTCGGCAAAATGTTGCCTTGGAACACCCGAATGCTAAAACTCCAGGCATGCTCTGCTTACACTGGACAAGGGCTTCAGCACAGTCTGCGATTCATGCTGGATCCAGTCCCTCCTTAAAGGGCGATTGCACCCAGGCTATGGCAGGAATGTGCCCCAGCAGGCAGATCTCTGAATCTCTCTTCAGGCAAGCGAGCAGCCAAAATAGACTCATTTCCCGACCACCGCCCCTACTATGGCCTGTAGACGTGCTACAGGAACATGCCGGTTCTAACCCTGTCCTAAGGGAATTGTTACTCTAAGCCTGTGCCACCAGGGCCTCCGCCTCTTGTTACCTCTGGTAGAACTTTTGTTGTGTGATGTAGTCTAAAAATGACTCCTGTGCTGTGGCACTTTAAGAATCACTTTTTGTGTGTGAATTCTTGCCCGCATGTAAGTCTGTGTGCAGCATGTGAGCAGTGGGGACCAGAATCCCTAGGGCTGGAGTTAAAGACACGTGTGCCGGGAATCAAACCCAGGTCCTCTGGAAGAACAGCAAGTGGTCTTAGCTACTGAGCCGTCTCTCCAGCCCACTATGGTACGTTGTAATGGGGCTTTCTCAGTGAGTGATACATCCTTTCTTCCTAAGCTATTACCTTGCGCCACAGCCCATTCTGAGTGCTCTGGGCACCAGCGCAGACGGAAGTGCATCACTTAGCAAGGTACTGGCAGTGAAGATGAACTGAAACTACAAAGTCTCCAACAAGACGCAATCCTTTGGGGTGGGTCAGGTCCATGTTCCCTACCCTTGGTTGCTTTCTGCTGACTGGAAAACAAAATGGCAAGACTAAGTAATTTATACGGAAGAGAAGCTTATTCGGCTCATGGTTCTGGGGGCTAGGAAGTTCAAGAGCAGGGGATAGCCTCTGCTTGGTATCCATGAGGGCTTGGCATCAGGTCGCCATAATGAAGTGGGCAGTCTAACATGGGACTGGAGAAAGCGTTCAGCTCATGCCTCATCTATTCTTAGGAAGCCTCTAAAGGCAACATGGATGTCACCCTGACAACCATATCCGATCTCAACCAACCTCCAGTTCTCTGAAACCCATTAACATGAGATGGGGTCAAGTTTCCAACACGTGAGCTTCCTGGATACCCATTCAAACCACAGGATTAACCTTAGCGACAGGATCCACTTTGTCCATGGACTTGACCCCTTCTGTGGAAGGAAGCCCTGCAGGGCATACCCTCGTCAGGACCCAAGCCATAGGCCTTGCCTTCAAGTTTAATCACAAAGCTCTGTCGTCCCGGTTTAGGGGAAACCTTAAGTGGAGCATCCTTCCCGAATGCTAAATAGGACAATGATGACACAGCCTCAAGCCCTACAATATCACCCGTCTCCAAGTCTCTCCTTGGGTACCCACGATGTGGGATAATGCTCTCATACACTGTTACAGATCTGTCACTCTGATTGGTTTAATGAAATGCTGATTGGTCAGTAGCCAGGCTGGAAGTAGAGGCCAGGCGGCCTGACTGGAAGAATTCTCGGGAGAGGAAAGGCAGAGACACAGTTGCCAGCCAGATACAGAGGAAACAAGATGAGAATGCCATACTGAGAAGAGGTACTAGGCTACAAGGATAAACAAATAAGAATTGTGGATGAATTTAAGTTGTAAGAGCTTGTGAGTAATAAGCCTGAGCAGTAGGCCACACGGTTTATAATTAATATAAGCTTCTGTGTGCTTATTTGGGACTAAATGGCTGCAGTACCCGGTGGGACAGAAACTTCCATCTACACACCAAGACACTCTTTATCTGGCTTAAAGAAGCAAGGTCGATGAATAAAACAATGATGTTGCCTACGAAGGAAAATAGGTGTCCAGGAAACCTGTCTTTGTCTCTCACCTGAGGGTAACCTCAGGCACTGGACAATGGGCAGGAAACAGATTTCAGATGACCCCATCTTTAGGCTGCTACTTAGCCCTTTCTTCCACAGGGACAAAGACATTCAGTACGGGGCCTACCCCTGATGTCTAAGAAGGGGGGACTTCATTGGCTGGCTCAGGCGCTAGACCTTTGTCACATGGGAGAGAGAAGGGCAGAAGAGAGTGTGGAAGCGGAAGCCAGTAAGGATGTAGAGAGAACTGATGGGGAAGTCCTGTGTGTGTGTCAATAAAGCACTGTTGGCCAATAGGGAAGCAAGATGGGTGGGACTAGGAGTTGAGGAGGACTCTGGGTAGGAGAAACACAGGGAGTCAAGATGTAACGCCATAGGGAAAGAAGCCCGGAGAGTTCTCCGGTAAGAGAAATACTTAGATTAACAATTATGCGATAAATACTTAAGTCAGAGCTAGCCAGTAAGAAACAAGCAAGGCAAACAGCTTCATAATTAATACAGCCTCCTGTGTGTTTATTTGGGACTGATGCGGCTCTGGAACCAGGCTGGTGGGAAGGCTGCCCTTTACAGAGAACAGGGCTGGGTGGGTGCTGGGTGGGGAGGGGGCAGGTCAGGAGAAACAAAGATCCCCGAGGGCAGGACTTTATATCAAGGTCGTGATGGATGTCTGGGCAGCATGGAAGTGATTACCAAATTACTCATCAATTCTGTAGCTGCACACTTCCTTGGGCAGCTAACCCTGGGTTTTACTTTATGCTCATGCCCAAGCATATGTTTCTGGATTTTCTCAGCAGGCTGTTCTCATCAACACACCAGGAGACAGGAAGTGACAAATAGGAAGACCCCCATGGAAAGGGAAGCATTTGAAACCCTCTCCACGGTTCCTCAGAAAAAGCCCATTTTAGAAAGGTACAGAGTTCCCTTATAACCAGAGCTCCCCAGTCCTTAGGCTTCCAGACGCCTACACTATCTCTAGTGATTAGAATTGGAGACGAGGATAACAGACAGTACTGTCCAAGAGCCAAAGTCTTTGGACTGAGATTCTTATCTGCATCACTAAGTGTTTTGTATCCTGTGCTGTTTGATGGTATGTATAGGAAAAATCCGCCCATTCACAGAGTGGTCCCCATGCCCATGGTGACACCGCCGTGTGGACTAAGGACTAGCAGTGTACACACATCTGCATCTCTTTTCCTGTTCCTCTGCTCCCAGGCCAGGTGCGGTTGACGGAGGAGACAGTATACAATGGAGAAGAATGGTCAGGGTGGGTGTGGGGGACAGGAGACAGTTTGCACAGAGAGGAGACTTGCAGAGCTGGTCTAACATGGATCCAAGGGAGGTCAGTGCCTTCCCAGGTTCTGCTCAGAACGGCCTCTTCATTCCCCATCACAAGAGTCCTCCAAGTGGCTGAGCTCAGTGGAGGGGAGAAGCCAGGGCAGCATCAAAGGCATCCAGCCCTTCTGATCACCTTCATCTCGTCTTGTCTTTTGGGCCCTCGGTGTCTCCCAAGCAAGTGCTAGGCTCAGAGGGTAGACTTCAATTACTTCATCTTGCGAAGGTTAAAAAGGTTCTTGTAAATGACTGATGCGGATGCTGGAAACCCGGTTAAAACAACTGGGTACCAGATGGCAAAGGCGAGTGGTTTACTGTAAAGCGTTGCAGAGCAGGAGCTCATTTACAAGAAGCAATTACACAAACAGCCCCAAGAATCCACTGTCCCACAAAGGGAGGCCAGGATAGGAGTGGAGTATGAGCCGTACACGTGGGCCTTCAACCTGCCACTCCTCAACGCTGTGACTGGTCACCGTCCCCGTTGTCCCTTTCCCTGACCTCCCAAGAGACACAGCTAAACTCTGCAGCACAAATGTGTTCTCTTTAAGCATGACCCAGCTGCCCAGAGGAGTTCGCTAGTAAGGGAAATGCAACAGCACAGGGTAGGCGTGCAGCAGACGTCACCGATGTCTGGGTCTGGGGAAAGAGCCTTTCCCTTAGGACAATAGACCGGGAGAAGAGTCTC
This sequence comes from Mesocricetus auratus, assembly GCF_017639785.1. Classification (NCBI taxonomy): domain Eukaryota; kingdom Metazoa; phylum Chordata; class Mammalia; order Rodentia; family Cricetidae; genus Mesocricetus; species Mesocricetus auratus. Next base: position 4,665,187 of record NW_024429192.1, on the reverse strand, counting down.
CATACAATTTGAACCTGCCTCTACTCCATCTCTCAAGGTGAGGATGAGCTCAAGTCCTCTGACATGCAGGCTCACTCCCAGGCATGTCTAGTTGAGGGTGAGCTCACACACTCTGACATACCTAGTTGGGGGTGAGCTCACACACTCTGACATGCAGGCTCACTTGCAGGCATGTCTAGTTGAGGGTGAGCTCACACACTCTGACATACCTAGTTGAGGGTGAGCTCACACACTCTGACATACCTAGTTGGGGGTGAGCTCACACACTGACATGCAGGCTCACTTGCAGGCACGTCTAGTTGAAGGTGAGCTCACACACTCTGACATACCTAGTTGAGGGTGAGCTCACACACTCTGACATGCAGGCTCACCCGCAGGCACGTCTAGCCACATGTACAGATTGGACACAGAACACGAGGAAACTGCTGAGTCGTCCCTGCGAGCACAGTGAGCCTTGCTTCTTAGTCTTCACGGCAGCTGGTCTGAGCCGGCCCGGCTGCCCTCCTGCACCCTCAGTCCTCCGGTGCTCTTTTCAGCCACCCTGAGTCTACGTCCTCGTCCTCGTGTGTGACAGCCGCCTTGTGACCAGTTCTCCATTTCGTCTTGCTTTGCTGAGTCTGGGCAGACCTTCCCGTGCGGTTCTCCACCTGACCGCGATAGGAGCTGAGAGAGACTCAGCCCAACACAGCCTGAGGTACGTGGTACTGTGCAGCCACAGAGACTCTCTCTAAGCTCCATGGGAGAGGCCACTCTGAGATACTGAGTTAACAGGCACACAGTAGGATAAGCATGTGGGTAGCACCCTGCCGGGGTAGGGGAAAAGCACGTCTTTAAGGTAAGTTTCCGGTGCCTGGTAATCAGAGCAACCATCGCTGCAGCCATCAAGGTGCCGGCCTGTACACTTTCATCCCAGAGAAATCAGGCCTACTCCATCCGCATCACTCATGCCTGAGGCCCTCCAGCCTTCCAACAGCTGGGACATTAGATTGCTTCTTTCTCTCTCACCTCAGGCCCTTCTTCATCTCCCAGACTCACAGAGGATTCTGCTTCCCCATCCTTCCAATATACCTTAACCATGTGTCTGGTTCCGGCTAAACATTTCTAAGTGGAGCCACATGACCTGCACTTATTTCAGCGCTTACGACAGAGATCTTAACATTCTTGAGACCTAAGATCAGAACAACCTTCTCAGGACGGGAAACACAGCTCCCTGAGGAGTTTTCCAAAGCCATGGAAGGTGGAAGGTTTTGCCTTGGAGATAAATAACCTATGTGTGGCCAAGTCACTGTGACTGAGTGTATGCTTGTGACACAGCACATCCAGCCTTACTCTTGACTAACACTCATCCACTAAGGAAACAGCCTCCAAGCTGCATCTGGACAGTTCTGGCAGAAAACCAACTTAGACAGGACGGCAACACTCCGTCTAAAGGAAAGCCTATTGATGGAGGTGGAGGAGGAGGAGGAGGAGGAGGAGGAGGAGGAGGAGGAGGAGGAGGAGGAGGAGGAGGAAAAGGCAGGGAATGGATTGATTATACTTCATATCAAATCTGCTTATAATATAAGCCACCAGTTGCTCGCATAAGTGAAACTGCAACGTTGTTGTCATCAGATGCTGGACATTCAACACTTGTTACTCCTGTCACAACCTGGGAGCTTCCTGCACTGGGTGTCCCCTCATTCCAAAGACTTTTGTTTATTGACTTTAAGTCTGTGTACGTCAATGGTTGTGTATGTGCGCGTGTGTGTACGTGTGTGTATGCGTGTGCGTGTGTGCGTACGTGCATGCGTGTGTGTGTGTGTGTGTGCATGTGTGTGTGCGTGAGGCTACACATACATGCACATGTATGCCCACGTGTGTGCATGTGTGCTTGCCTGTGCATTTGCCTGGGATGCTGGAAGTGGACTTGGGATGCCTTTCCTTCACCACTCTCCACATTAATTCTGAGGCAGGGTCTCTCCCTGAATGTGAATCTCGTCCATCTGGCTACAAAGAGTGACCACTGAGCCCCAGGGATCCCATCTCTGTCCTCAGTGGCAGGTATATAGACACACAGCATCCAGCTGGGTCTTGTATGCACTCTGGGGTGTGAGCATAGACTCTGCTGCCACGTAGCAAGCTCTTTACCCATCAATCCATTTCTGCAGCCCCCCAAATGTTCTTTATATCTGAGCTGATACTTCTAGCAGATTGGGTTTGATACGTGCCACGCCAAAAAAAAAAATAGCTTCTACCGATGACAGAAGGCACGGCCTTGGCTGACCATTTATTTAGGTACCGGTGAGGCCGAGCTGCACCATGTCTTTTTAGGCTACGGTCCACATTGATTCCAGTCAACAGCCTGTTTTAAGAAAAACTTCGGCAAGATTTAAAAAAAGACAAGATTCGCCTTCCCCTGAGTACACATGATAACCCAGCAGCTCCAGAGGGTAAATAATGCATTTTCTAAAAGCCTTTACAAATGGGTCCCCATCCAGCCACCCGCTTTTAGGCATTACTGTCCTGCCCAAGGCCCACACACTTATAAAATGCAATGGCTCGAACATGGCAGACCACCTAAGGGATTGAGGATTTTAGTCTTTCCGAGTCTTTCCTCCCTTTCCAACAAAGAAATGCATTTTCCCCTCTTCAGTTAAAGGAAAAAAGTAATCTTTCTTGAAATACGATCCCCTCAGATAAATAATGGCAATAAAAGCAAATGGAAACCGGGGGAGCGTGCGGATCCCTGGTGCAGGGCACAGCACTTTTCTAATTGGAAAATGCTAAAAGGGAGTTTTCCTTGGAGGCCTCCCATCTGACTGCAGACCAAACAAAACAGTGATCGGCCTGCGAGAGCGAGGTCTCCACTCCCCTCGTTAAAGGGGAAGTGAGCCCGAAGACGGAAAAACACAGAGGTCTGAAACAACGCACCAGGCACCAAGGGGGCGGGCGTGTCTCCTGCAGTGGTGGCAGGTAGGGAATGCCCAGTGCAGAGAACATAGAGAGAGAAGGCCACACGTCCTCGGCCCTACAGGATACCAAGTCTCCTAGTTCGAGGCCTCGGCGGAGCACCCAGCAACCTCTGGCTCACATTTCACTTCTTTCTGCTCATGTTGTTGAAACCTTCCCACTTTCTAACCTGAAAGTCTGTGTTCTCCAAGGTCTGGAGTTTGCAGTGAGCACCTGTCATGGCATAGTTTGCTGACTGGTTTAAACACATCTGTGGCTCAAGGCCTGCTCATCTCAAGGTTCTGTTACGAGCTCCGTCAGGAAAAACGTGTTTTGTTGATCTCATTACATTTCTTTTCTTTTCCTTAATGAAAATCAACAATTCTACAAGGTTTACGCAGTTAGCATTAAGAAATATATACATAACAGTATGTAACAACAATTCATGAAAAAAATGGGGCCATGAATTTGAAAGGGAGCACAGAGGAATAAATGGGAGGATTTGGAGAGAGGATGGCGTGGGGGGGGAGGGGGAATGGTGTGATTATATTATAATCTCAAAATAAAGGGAATACTTAAAAAGGAACTATGTAGCAGGCAAAACCCCACTAATTTTTGTTAATTTTTACACTTTGTATGATTGTCTACATTTAATATTTCCCTTTTATTTTAACATTTGCATGTATTTGTGTGTCAGTATGTGCTTGTACACATGCACACAGTACCCACAGAGGTCAAAAAAGCCTGACTGATCTCCTGGAGCTGGATTTGCAGTAAGTTATGAGCTGCCCAGCATGGGTGCTGGGAAAGGAACTCAGGACCTCTGTGAGATCAGACGCTCCATGGAAGATCTTCCTGATGAACCAAGTCATCTTTGTCAGTGGAACCTTCTGAATTGTCCAAGTCCCGGGCACAATCCTTGAGACTAGCAGTCAGTGCTATGGGACGCTGGCCCGAAAGCCCTGGCATCGGGGTGGGGTGTGATTTCCCCCCACGGGAGAGTGCTGGCAGTGTCTGCAGAGGTCTTTGTTGTCAAGGTGGAGGAGAGGGAATGCTCTTGGCTCCTCGTGTGTAGAGAGAGAAAAATGCAACAAAATACTGTAAAAAGGAATCCCCTAGGGAAGGGTCTCAGTGCTGAGGTGAGAAATCTGCACTAGAAGGTTGGGAAGGTTCTGGGATCAGCCTGACTCAGCTAGAAAGAGTCAGGCACCTCTTGGACGGGAAACATTTCTGCCTCGTCGCTTTGATTTTATGTGACTTACAGAGAGCTATTTCCAAATAAACAACTTGGGACATTATTTTAAAAGTCTGATCTAATGTGGACATGGCGGGGTCTTTCTGTCTGCATGTGGGTATCTTGTCAGCAATTGTCTTTAACTCCTTTCAAAGGGGACTTCAGGACGAATCTCCCTTTCCTCCCACAGACTTGACAATGGATGTCTTCTCTTTGGAATACCAAAATCCAGACCACAAATCAGTCATCAGAGTCGGGGAATCGCCTTGACTTGGAGGAGCACGTGACAGACCCTGGGAAAGAGGACATGGGGGGAATTCATGACTGTTAATGTCCTGGGCCTTGCCAACCACAGTCAGAAAACATCGTAAGAACAGAATAAAGAAGTCAGCATAGATTTCCTCACTCCCAGCAAACAGAGATTTCTCTAGGGGAGAGTCTCCCACCCAGGGCTCAGCGTGCACTTGGGCAGCAACCCAGGATGCCTCTCAAAAGACCTTAACCATTTAGCACTGTCTCCATGGAGCCCTAACCAGGAGTTCCGGTTCCAAAGAAGGAGGGCGCTGTGCCTTTCTGAGGTTGACTCAGCGACCACCAAGAGGTTTTTTACAAAACACGCTTCTACTCTTTTTAACATGTGCATGTGCCCATGCACACCCATGCACACATGTGTGCTTATGTACGTAGGTGCCTGCAGAAGTCTGAGGTCACAGTACGGAGGGGGTTGGGCTTTGAGCCGCCCAAAGTGGACTCTTTAAAGAGCAGCGAGTGCTCATAGCTGTGGAGCCGTCTCCCAAGCCCCCACATCTGCTACATCTTTTAGGGCCCAGAACTAGTACATAAATTATCGAGTTAAAAACAAAAAGCAAAAAAATGGATCTAGGTACGGTCCAAGCGGCAGTAACTTAAGCTGTTCATAAAGTAAGACATGCAATGTGTGTGGAAAAGAGGTGTGAGTTTGGGGGGAATGTAAACCGATGTTTTATTAATTTGGAATTTCCCTGCCTGGTTCCCGGTGGGGGGTATGATATCAGTCCCGCGAACCAGAGCAGAAAAGAATGAGTGGTTCTTTTTATAGCAAATGAAGTTCATAAGAAAACTATGTGACCACCCTCCCGAGAAGCTAAGGAGAGAAAATGAACACCACAAGGCAGCTTGGAAACTCATTAATGTTACCCTGGGAGGTTGGGAAGTCAGGACACAGAGCGCTGATGTCCACACCCTGATCTCAACCCTCCCGCATTACAGCAGATACCTCATCGCATTGTCACTGAGGAGAAAGGCGCCTGCTTCGTTCTGATGGCTCCAGAACTGTCAGAGAGGAGCTAAATAAGTGAATATTCCAGCAAATTATCTTTACCTCCTCCTAACACAGCCGAGTGACAGGTCAGTTATCGCCAATAGATTTGGGTTCCGAAAGCTGTGTATGAGAAGGGATGGCCAGCGGACGAGGGGGACGCTGTGTTTGGGCTAGAGTGTTGACACAACAGCGACTGTGAGACTCAGGTGACAGCGAGTCACGGCGGCCAGGATGGGTGCCCGCTGTGCAGATTGTATCCAGAACGCTCTGAGCTCTTGACTCAGAGTCACATTTGCAGGACAGTGTCCATGGAAAAGGGGGTGAAACAGCACCTATGTCCCCCAGCACACCTAAGAACATCCTAATGCTGCAACAGGTCTGGCTCCAAGTCTATAAACTCTGGTAGTTGTGTGTAGGAGGAAACAGTGTTCCGCCATTAACCATGTGACTTATTAGAGAAGCATACAGATGAGGTAATAAAAGGGCGGTTTACTGCACCGCTAACCACACCCACTTTAAGCATGACTAAAGACGTATACGGACGCCAGGCGCATACAGTTGTGGGTGAAACACAAAGTGTCACTAGCATAGAGAGGTAAGACTGGACCAAAGGAACAATGGTGTATGCTCTGGATTGGCAGGGGTTTAGAAACAGAAGCAGCAGAAAAGTCGCCTGTTGGGGGGAAAGACTAGGTCATGGCTTGGGGTTATAGCTGCTTAGGTTGAAGGGTGGGCTGCAACGTGCATTCTTCCTGTCTGCCGCCTGGGTCCCGTTGCCACTTTCAGCCCCCAAATAACACACAAGATGCGATATTAATTAAGAAGCTGTTGGCCATTTGGTTGGTTTCTTATCGGCTAGCTCTGACTTGATTATTAACCCATAGTTACTAATATATACTTTATAAGGACTTGTCTTTTTGAGGGTGCACTCCTGAGCGCCAGTTGCTCCCGGGAGATCACATGGTGACAACTCTCTTCACTACATTTCCCAGAATCCTCCTTGACTCCTAGTCCCACCTATCTTGCTTCCCTATTGGCCAACAGTGCTTTATTGACATATACACAGGACTTCCCTGTCAGAGGGCTATGACGTGAGTGACATGGCGGACTTCTGCAAATGAATGCTCAAGCCAACAACTTTTTACCATGGATCTAGCGGTGCTTGCCTGTGGGGAGTGGACACAGCTTGTCCTTCTCTTACTGAGTCACCATGCCAGTGAAGACAAAGAGAAATTCCTAAGGTTTTGTTTGGGGCCACCTTGATGGAATATTCCGCATGGTAGCCATTATGATTTCCCCACAAGGACTAGCACCTTCAAGATGATCCACGGAACACAAGGGCCTCTCAAGGCTCCAGACACTCCGCCTTTGGATTGACATTGCACGCTCTGCTCATCACCCTATTTCTTTTGAGTCTGCTCATACGGTTAACTTACTTGGGGTCCGTTAAACTCAAGGCAGAAACCTGGAGGCAGGAACTGATGCCGAGGCCACGGAGAGATGCGACAATCCTTACTGGTTTGCTTTCTTAAGTCATCCAGGGCCACCTGCTTAGGGGTGGCACTACCCATCATCAGTTAGTCCCTCCCACATCAATCATCCATCAAGAAAATGTACCATGGTTTTGTCCACTGGCAATCTGGTTGGCGACCCTTCCTCAGTTGAGGTATCATTTTCCCAAATGACTCCAACTTGGGTCAAGTTAATGTAAAACAAGCCAGCACATCAGATTACTTAACGTTGTAGCCCAAACTTGACTTCGACTATAGAGAAGACAGATCTTAATTCCAGTCCTGCCTGATCCAATTGCCAACAGTGTGCCCTTGCTCAAGGTACTCAGGTACCAGCTTCTTCATCAGTAAAGGAGACTCAACTGTAACAGATATTTATTGGGAACTTAGGATGTGCCAAGATCTACTCCCAACATATGCATAAACTCCTATTGTTCTCATGTTAGTAATTCTGAAGTACAGGGATTGCGGCTGAGACATTTTGTAGGCATGGAAACAAAGGCCCTCAGAAGTGTCTCACACTGATCACACCCTCCACTCTTCACTGGAAAGCTGCCATCGAGACTTATCTCTGCACCTGCTCCTCAGAATAGCTCTGAGGAGGTAAGCAGTGTGTGCCCACAGCATGCAGCATATCCGTCCACACATGACCTGGTTTATTCAGCATCTATTGACCGAAAGCCTCTTGAGGGTGGGCCCTGTCCTAGGTCCTGGGTATGCAAGGCCTTCCTGGAGTCTGATATCTAAGAAGGAAGCAGTAGATAGATGTCTCTGAAATGAAAGGCGTGGACGGCCATAGAGAAAAGTCAAACAGGGAAGAGAGAGCGTGGCATGAACAATGAGGAGGGCGTACAGGACACGTGAGAAAAGTGCTCCCGGTGGGGGGAAGAAACGGCTCGTGAGGCTGTGACCCTTGAACCAAAGCCTGACGGACAGCCAAGGAAGCTGTCTGAAGACCTTGGGACATCATTGCTGGTTTTTATAACAGCAGATTACATGCTAATTTCTTAACCACAGAGTGCTGCCATCACTAGTGCCAACCAAAGGCATAAATTCCTGCCCTTTCTTAGGCCGGAGGAAGGAAACAGAAATGTGAAGATAGGAAGGGGGGGGGTGGTGGTATTCAGGCACTGGGAAGGAATCCTAGTCACATACAGGCAGAAGGGATCTACAATGGAAGGACACTGTTTCTGTCTCTTGGGCTGTTGATAACAATAATTTGTACACTTTTGTAAAAACAAAAAACCACTTTGGGCTGCAGTTTTGTTGCTTTGCTACATTCTCTCTCCCTGCCACAACTATAGCACACCCTGCCTTCTCTCCATCCCACGAGAGGGAACCTGGGCCACGTCAAACACCGCCTCCCTATCTAGCCCCGATTTTATGAGGCTTCTCACAGATGCTTTTCTGAAATGTTTGTCACCGAAGGAAGCTTAACCGGGCCTCTTTCTCTCCCTCCTCCCTAAAACTTTACTTTTGTGGTTTGTTTGCCCAGGCTGACTGCTTCCTGTTCTATGGGTACGGACCATGAATCTCCCTAACCAAGTGACCAGGACAGTTAAAAGTAGCCATGGCTTCCTGGAGACAAAATCCTATTGTCCCACAGAACAGTTGAACAGTATTCTCCCAAGTAGTTTACATACTAAGTGAGTCAGCCAGTATAAAGTCTTACTGATTACGACTGGTGCCGAGTCCAACAACAAATGTTGTTCCCATGTGGGGAGGAGACGGGAGACACGGGGCCTCAGGCAGCAAAGCCGCACAGGACACAGAAAGAATGAAATAAGGCAGTCTCAAGCTAAGGAAAGCCCGGGATTGCCACCAGAAACCAGGGGCAGGGAGAAAGCCATGGGGTGGCTGGTCCTGGGCTATTGGGAAGAAACCAGTTCAGCTAACACATAAACTTCTGATCTTTCTCCTCAATATTGGTATGAGAAAAGCATCTGTTGCTTGAAGACAGCAGGTAGGTGGTATTTTAGTAAAGTATCCATAAAACCAATATATTTGGCATTGAGTTTCCAACGCTGGGGAGAAGGCTAGCTGTTTAGAGCTCTTTGGGGGCCAGTGAGGTGGCTCAGTGCATAAGGGTGCTTGTCACACAAGACCAGGGATCAAGGCCTAGAGCCCAGGGAGGAACGAGAGAGCTGATTCTCAGAGTTGTCATTAGACCTCTCTGGCAAAATATGTACCTGCACACAAGCAAATAAGCATGCTTGACCAACACGCATGAACATGCATGTAGATCACACACACACACACACACACACACGACACGATAATAATTTTAACATGATTTTTTTAAAAGCAAGATTCATTTGATTCCTCAGAACAATTGGACACACAACCCAGTGGTCAAATCAGGGTGGAAGTTTCACTGGAGGGAGATAAAATGACTGGCAGCTACTGCTTGTGTCCATCTAGTGTCCCATCTGCTAAGTCCTCTCTGCCAGAGATGAGCCCTGGTCATAGTCACAGAAGCATACTTGTAACTCAGGAACAGCCAGGCAGAGAACTGCCCGTTCCTGCATCCGCATAGACCGGTGAAGATGAAAAATGGGCCCCTCCAGCTGACTCCGCACGGTGTTATGCGGGAAGGAACAAGAAAGCAGAACGCCCAACCCTTCTGCCTGTAAGCAGGAAAAAAAAAAAACTGGCGGAGTCCTGGGAGCAAGTTGAAGCTAGACACTGATTTTCAGTGTAACCCTGATTTCAGCTGTTTCTGTATTTAATGTGTGTTGGTGTCTTGAAACTGGAATCCGGGGCAGAAAGTTCCTGGTTGGGGAACTAAGGGCTTGAGAGGGAAAATCCCTTCAGGGTACCACACAGAGATGCTGAGCTGTGAGAGGAGAGATTGCCACATGTGGAGTCAGCATTGAGGGGCTGCTGGGAAGTAGGGGGAAGGGAGGCCGAAGACGGAGCCTGGCCCTTGGAAGAGGCAGTGTAGTAGGCTGGGATCAAGTGCTAATAATAATCTTTGTCTCGCCCCGGCCGTGCAAAGACTCATGAACGGCATTTTTACAGTTAAGAATATCGGTGTTTTACATTGGTTACATTGAGATGCGGGTTTCAGGCTCCCATTTAAAATGTTGGATGCTCAGCAGCCCCTCACGCCCACATGCCAGCAAGCACAGGTGCAGCTGGGTGACGATGAAGACGCCGCCACTCCCACACTACTCCCTGCCACCCCCAGATTGCACCGCTTGTCCGTCACAGGCTTGGCCTGGTTCACATTGGTCCCTGGGAACCAAAGATGCCCACAGGTTGTGGAAGAGAACCTCTGGGCATTGGAAAAACCACAGAGAGGGCTCCATAGCCAAATGTGAAGTACTTTCAGGGCGAGCACACCTGTCCCTATATAGTGAGTCCAGTGTGGATTACAGCTTGGCTTGCCTAGCCCACTGGGCACGGTGACTTTCAGAAACTTCTGGAACTAGTGTCCTGGACCTTAGAACCCCAGGAATAAGCACTGGCACTCGAAAAGGCATGTGTGATGGACATCAAGTGGGTTTCTTATAGCAATGCCCTGCGGATGCGATTAGCCCATAGCAGATACCTACAGCCACATGCTGGCCAGATGGACAGACAGCACGGACCAGGACGTAAGAAAGTCCTCTGTGTACAGAAGCCAGGGTGAGGGTTTAACAGCTGTCCTGTAGGTGAAAGGCCAAAGTTGCTGAAACTTACATGATTCCTAGCCTGCCAGATGCATGTAAAAACTTTCTAAACTCTTATACATCTATAATATGGAAAGTGCCATCTGGGTATCCATCTTTAAAAAACAATGAATGTGCACAGAGTGTTTTAAAGTAATAGTTATCTTATTTAGTAGTCACACAAAAATTACACATGACCAAGTCTACAATAGCATGATCAATGGCTGTTCAACACAGTTGTACCATCAAAATGCTAACATACAACGGCATGAATTGATGGAGTCTAAGACAAGCAATGGTTAGAATACTCGTCACAGGAAATTTGTCATCCATAAAGTCAATTCAGTTTAGTCATTAAAACTCTATCCAGGATATTATTTTGAGTATTGAAAGCATGTAACAAAAATGGTATAATGCTTTCACAGATGACCCTGATGGAGTGGTTAGAAACTCAATGTGATTTCACTGGAGCAAAATCAAGTTGCTAGTTGGCAACAAGGTAGTGTCTTGACAGGCATGTTCCTTACGCCGTGGGCTAGTGGTTCCTGGTGCTCTGGAGGTGGGGCCCCATAGTGTTCTTTGACTGGAGACTCTGACGTCCTTTGTTGGTCCCTGATGTCTCATGGCTAGTGGACCTGGTGACCCTTGGTGTCTCTTGGCTAGTGGACCTGGTGACCTCTGGTGTCTCTTGGCCAGTGAATCTGGTGGCCTCTGGTGTCTCTTGGCCAGTGAATCTGGTGGCTGCATCTTCCAAGCTCTGTCTCAGGCTTCACAGTGGCCGCTCAGCTGAATGTCTGGTCATTCTTAAGGTTTGCGTCCTCTAACTTTTGCGAGATTCTCTTGTATGTCCTTGTGACTGGGCTTGAGACTTACCTGAACAGTCGCTGACAATCTTTCCATGTTGCAATCGCTAACTCACTCATGCCTGTTGAAAGCCCCTTTTCATTGTTAATTGACATTGACAAGTTCCAGATATTTAGACCCAAAATCTTTTGGGACCCAATTCTTCATCTGCCGTCCTCCCAAACATGAAAGGATATTTTATATCTTCATGTGTGTTTTTGCTCCCTCACTGGGTATCTGCTAACTTCAGCAGGGGCAATTCACTTCAAGCAGAATAAAATAAACAAAATATGCATGAATTCTTTCTTTGTGTACGATCCTGTGAGCATTTCTGTCTAGAGGCAAAAATGAAATAAAAGCACCAAAAGAAGGCACAGGGAGTATTAAAAAATATCTCATTCAGTATTCATGACTCCAAAATACATCAAATATAGAAGTACACAATATCCTTGATTTTATTCAGTAAAACAAACATATTGCATCGTATAGAAGAATAACGAAATCTAGAACAATAAATAGCTCTGACTGACCACGGCACGTGCATATTCTTGCACACATGCGTGGGCACACACTCACTCACTGAATCACCCAAGTAGGGAGTAGAGAGAGAAACAGCATGCTAACAAAAGCATGTTTGACAGGAGGTGCTGCTGTCTTTAGGTCTGGGATGTCACACACACACACACACACATACACACACGCACGCACGCACGCACACACGCACGCACGCACACACACACACGTTTTGCATCTTGATCTCCAACTTGCAGCGTTGTTTTGAGTGACACAAGACCTTTCTGTGCTGGGGCCTGGATGCCATAGTTAGTCACTATGGGTAGGCCTTTGAAGGCTAAAGCCTGGCTCTAATTGTGACTGAAGTCCCTGCTCCGGTTGTGCCACAAGGAGGCGATCGGAGCCTCCACCATACACCCCCACCATCACAGGCTGGACCATTCTCCTACCGCGCCTCCCCTACCATGACGGGTGAAAATAAGCCGACTTCATAGTTTTCTGTCAGGAGTTTTGATCACAGAACCCAAAAGTGACTAATGCAACATGTAAGTGGGGGCCTAGATTCATAAAAGGCTTTGGCATCAGGGGAAAGATGCATTGTCAACAATGAAACATTAGCATTAAACAGTTGGAGCTGAAATAAACCGTCATGCCCCATCCTCAAAGGTGAACCTGAGCAGGTGGCCAACAATCCAACCATGTTCCATTCCAGAGAAGAGGGACTAGGGTGGTGTAGACCTCCAACCATGTTCCATCTCTAGAGAAGAGGGACTAGGGTGCTGTAGACCTCCAATCATGTTCCATCTCTAGAGAAGAGGGACTAGGGTGCTGTAGACCTCCAACCATGTTCTATCTCCAGAGAAGAGGGACTAGGGTGCTGTAGACCTCCAACCATGTTCCATCTCCAGAGAAGAGGGGCTGGGGTGGTGTAGACCTCCAACCATGTTCTATCTCCAGAGAAGAGGGACTAGGGTGCTGTAGACCTCCAACCATGTTCCATCTCTAGAGAAGAGGGACTAGGGTGCTGTAGACCTCCAACCATGTTCCATCTCTAGAGAAGAGGGACTAGGGTGCTGTAGACCTCCAACCATGTTCCATTCCAGAGAAGAGGGGCTGGGGTGGGGTAGGCTGAAGTACCCCATGATCTCCCCACTTCCCACTGGCCCCTGTGCTGGGTGCTACTTTCTGAGTCAGCTGTGAGGGGAAGCACAGGGTTTAATGTCTAATGTTCCCTGTCTCAAACAGAGCTTAACTAGAGAGACATGCTGAATCTTAAAGTGCCAAACCAGCAGTGTTGAGAGAGGCACAGGCCAATTCCTCCAGCCTAGGAGGTGGGCAGCTTGCCCTGGGAGGTATAGGGCTGAGGGCAAAAGATGTTGATTTGGGAAGAATTGGGGGACCGGAAATGGGAAAATTATCAGAGGGAGAACCAGCGTTTATCTAGTCACACGCTGCACTGGCCTTAGTTGTGAAAAGAAATCTCTCTCACTACCCTCAAGGTAACTACCAGAGGGCGGGAGCGACAGTGGATAGAGACAGCATCTGAGGAGACTGGGCACATGGACTCTATTAACGCTTGTGTTAGGTGCTCATGGGGAGGGAGCGAGTCTCCGAGCAGCAGCTTGACTTCGGAGCTCCCGTCAGAGGGTGGGATGATAAACTATGGATGAGCGCACGATATCCTTGGAGGAGACAGAGGAAGACAGGGCTATTTTTAGGGAGACCGGCTAATGCAAGCTCACCTCGGTATCGATCGGGACTCTCTGTCTTTAATGCAGTCACCTTCCTCACTTTGGTATGGATTGGGGGGCAACTCCCTCCGGGTGAACGAGAGGTTTGCGCAGCCCATAGCGCTAGGTCCCCGAGTCTCTGCATCTCTTGATTATCAGATACATCTGGCTCAAAACAGCTCTGTGCCACGGTGGCGTCTCTCAGGTAGCCATTACAGCCGGGCAGGCTCTCCCCATAACGCCGTGGGGTGGGGGACACGGAGGAGCCCAGAGGTCTCGTTCTAGCTAGCGTGGCTGGAGGAAATTCAGAAAGAGCAGGCAGCAGCCTCAAAATGCTGCTCCCATTTATGATGGATCTTTTCACCTCTGGGGACCTGATCCAGAAAAAAATCTCTCCTAGGCGTGCCCAGAGGGTTGATTCTTGGGTGTTTCTGGATCCTGTCAAGTTGGTGATCACAGACAGGAAACTGCTCCAAGTAGGAGGCTGTGACCAGTTTCGGGTGTATCTCCCGTTGGCTCAGTCACTTCACAGGATGGAACTCATTCTCCCCCTAATCCAGGAGCTTGAGCTCCGTAATTTACATGGCATCTTCGGGAGAGTCTTGGTGCTCTCGAGAGCCACTCTGGGATTAGTCACCCGACGTGGCAGGCTCTGCACATTTCTTCCCTTTCTTTCTACAGTTACTGCCCAATCAGCACTATGAAATAGTCAAATTCTAAAGTCGGCCTCATTGAATGTGCCTCCTTTTTAGGGCCAGTTGGAACAAAAGCGCACACATCAGTAGTTAATTGCTTGCATGTGGAGGAGCAGCTACAGGCACACGGGAGCCGCAAAAGCGTTATTTTACTAGGATACTGTATTCGCCCAAACACGCTGAATCTGAAACCTGGCACCAGACTCAGAGTCCGGCTCATTCACAAGTCTTCCACAGTCACCCATGTAAATGGCAACTTCTTTTTTTTAATCTATAAAGTGCATGAATTAATCGATGAGGGGAGATGGGAAGTTAGGGGATAATTTTATAGACCGTGTGTACGTGGGGTGGCCAGCTGCTCTGGGTTCACTGTGAATCCTTTGGAAGAGAGATCACTGCAAGACTGTTTGTCACGTAGCTTAAGCATCATCGTATTGAGGCCGGATCTAACCCCACAGTTCCCAAGATTTGGGTCTAATGAATGGTAGCTTTCAGCTGAGTTGAACCCAGAATCTTAGGGACAGTCTCTTTAGCTCACTGCAGTCTTCCCAGCATCTCCCTTTGATAGATACCAGAGTCCAGAGGGCTTCACCATTCCCCGCCATGTTGATCCCTGAGCCTAGACAGCCTCTCCCTAATAACCCCAAGGTCCCTATCTCGGTCCATTTCTGCATGTATGACTTAATGGCACACAGTGGGAGGTTTATGTAGAAAGGAAGTTGGCTTTGCCTGTGTTTCTAGAGACTGGGAAGTCACAGAATATAGCCCTAGCTTCCCATGAGGGCCTTCTGATGACCCCACAGCCTGACAGAGAACATCACATGAGGAGATAGAGGAGGCATGTAGAGAGAGATACCTCAACAAGAAAGCCATTCCTGAGAGAACTCACCCATCCTTGTGGTGTGACATTAATCCCTCCATGGTGGGAAAGCCTCTATCTATGTAAGCCCCGAGCCTACTCATAAGCCCAGAGGGAATAATTTCCCAACACATGGACACAAACAGGACACATTTGAACCACCATATGAGTGATGCTTCCTGTTCCCAAATGTGAACTGTCTACCCAGCTGGAACACAGGTCACGTAAGTCAGCCCATGCCTTTCGCCTGCCCAGAAACTTTAGAGGGTTCTCCCTTTTTCATGGAAGAGACAAAGAAGGAGGTCAAAGGCCTTTTGTGCCCCCCACAAGGTCCTCTACCATCCTTCTCAGCTCTGGTAACTGTAAACCAACCACACTGACCTCGGCTGAGTCAGAGCTCTCTAGGGAGGCTCTCAGCATGGAGGGCCTCTCTGCGTTACTGGTCTCTCAGACACTCTCTGATGTTTGTTCCAATTTTATCTTCCTGAGGCTTAGCCTTCCTGAGTGACCCACAACCTAATCATCCACCCCCACAATCCCAGTGCCTCCCTTGCCAGTGTCTGCTTTCTTTCAGAGTTTAGCAATAGTAAGAGAAGGCCTCCATTACTAGTAAAGCTGATCAGTTTGTCTCCATGGAATACAAGCTCCATGAAGGCAGGCATTTGATTCTCCAATGTACCCTAACACTGTGCCTCACAAATAACAGCATTTAAATACAATCTCATCACATGCTGCTTGAATCATAAATGGGGTCTAATACCGAAATTTTGACTGACTCAAATTAAAATTTGTTCACCTAGACTTTAAAAAAAATGTTCCTATACATTTTCCAACTATTACCGGGAATATATTCAGTCAACAAATAGGATTCCTGCCTATCTCTGAGGTGTATTTGCAAGGATTATATCAAGTTACCTCCCAGGTTCCTCGTAAGCTATTCTATAACACAGTAACCTTCCTATCACCAAGTGAGCATTTTCTAGAACCGAATGACATCTTACCTCCACCCTGTAAACTTCATACATAGGGATATTTTGAACGAAGCACACATGCTATCTTAATTTATGACCGCCTCATTGACTTTGTCCCTACCCCAGAAGGCACAGACGGCTCGTTCAAGTTAAGATGTGAGACTGCAGTAGGAGAGGCAAGGTATTTCTCAACATAGCCATACAGAAGGGGAGTGGTGGGAATGAGGCCTGACTCCAGCTACACCCTCCCTTCCAGGCTGAACGACCTGGGGATAGAGAGCAAGAAGACCCAACTGCGGTGACCTCCGAAGTCACCCTCAGATGAAGGAGTGTAAAGGGAAGCCTTCCTGCCAGCCTGGTTCCAGAGCCGCATCAGTCCCAAATAAACACACAGGAAGCTATATTAATTATGAAGCTATTGGCCTTGCTTGTTTCTTACTGGCTAGCCATAACTTAAGTATTTATCCCAAAATTGTTAATCTAAGTATTTCTCTTACCGGAGAACTTTCCAGGCTTCCTACACCATGGCGTTACATCTTGACTTCCTGTGTTTCTTCTACCCAGAGTCCTCCTCGACTCCTAGTCCCACCTATCTTGGTTCCCTATTGGCCAACAGGGCTTTATTGACAAATACACAGGACTTCCCCCATCAAAGGAGTGGCATGGGGAGGATGGAGACAGTAGCTGGGGGGACAGAAGAAGTTGAGGACACCAAAGGAGCCATGATCCATAAGAAGGAATTCAGAGTGTCGTGTGGCGCTCATCCTCAAGACACGTCCACTCATCCAAAGTGACAATACCACTGTCCCAATTCTTACCTCTGTTGCTCTAGTAAATGCTGACAAAAAAAACAGTTTGGGAGAGGAAAGAGTTTATTTTTGGCTTATGGGTTAACGTCCATTGCTGACAGGAGCCAGGAAAGGAACCTGGGGGCAGGAACTAAGGTGTAGACCCCAGAGGAGCACTGCCTACTGGCTTGTCCACCTAGCTCTCTGACACAACCAACCCAGGCTCACCTAGTCAGGAATGGGGGCTGTCACAGTAGACTGAGCCCTACTCCAGCCATTAATGATTTAAATGGCACGCCTATAGAGCAATATGATGAAGGCGATTTCTCAACTGAGGTTCATTCTTCCCAGGTATGTCAAACAGACATGCAAGATTGGCCATAGGAAGAATCAGTGAGTTACTGAAGGTAGATGGCCAAGGAGTCACAGCTACACACTTGCAGATAGCCCACCCCAGCACGGTGACGGTTCATGAAAGCTGAGGCCTTAGAGTGCTCTGTGTAGATGGTAGGCAGCTCAACAGTTAGAGCTCAACTGTGCTTGGCAGTCCTGAAGCTTTATAACACTGGAGCTCGAGGAACCTTGTCCACCAGCTAAGTTTCAGGGTAGACAGGTTAGAGCTCAACTCTGCTTGGCAGTCCTGAAGCTTTATAACACTGGGGCTCAGTTCCCTTGTCCACCAGCTAAGTTTCAGGGACTTCCTAAGACTTTACTTACTGACTTCCAGAGTCTTAATCAGCCTCCTTCTAAAGCTTCCTGCGTCTTCTCAAGCTGTCGTCCAGGGTGGAACGTCTCAATTCAGAGGAAACGGCCACACAAGAACTTGACAGCTCTCCCAGTGGGGTCTGGAACCCGAGCTAGTTTCTATGACACAACAAAATGGGCAGAGTCATGTGTGTTTTTGCAGTATCCATCTTGCAAGCCGCACTTATTCTGACCATGTTCATAAATAAACAAGAACCTTGATTTTATTCTAGTCTATTCTGTTTTTCAGCGCCAGTTGAGAACCATTAATTTGATTTTGCACCCCATGACTTAAAACTCTCTGGATAATGCCAACCTCTCATTGAAATGACAAAATTCCCCTGCAACTTAGGACCTTCAAGAGTATAAGACCAGTGAAAATTTGTAAGCTGTGGGTCATTTAGAATAAAGTGTGATGTGTGTGTTTTTGTGTGTATGTGTGTGTGTGTGTGTGTGTGTGTGTGTTGGGGAAAAAAAGAAAGCCTCGTTTTGTCTGTCTAGAGGTTCTCCTCCAAACCACACAGATAGCAGCATGCCTTAGCTGGCACAGGCTCCGTATGGCCTAGGAGAGCTGTGACTGTGGCCCAATAAAAAACCAGACTTACTTAAAACACAGTCAGATTTAATTCTGTAATTTTAAACTTTATTGACAGATTCTTAAATGTGGACTTTCATGGTGAGAATGTCCTATTATAGTGACACATGAAGCACATGTGTATAAGCTCCTACACTCTGAGAGTTGTGCGTTGGATACCCTGTGTGGCCCAGGAATACTTATTTTCAACTAGTGTGGCCAAAAAGTCAAAAGGCTGACCATCTCTGTAGGGATTTAGTGGCCAGGTATCCAGAGACCTTCCATGCAGCCCTAGTAAGCCAACCAGCTCTTAATGTATGACGACAGAGCCAGAAGTATAGGACATGGAGGTCCTGGCCCTTCACACAGAAGGTGCTCCTTCAAGTTCAAGGCTGTCTCCCTCAGGAGTGGATGCCAGAGGTTTGCACATGTCCTCTCACCGCCTGATAAAGACACCAGGGGAGTGGCCGATGAGCTTTCCTGCCAACCAGAATGGAGGCTGTGAGTTAGCAAATGTTCCAACCTATGTAGGTTGTAATTACCCGACAGTTGCACGGGAGGGTGAACTACTCTGAAGCCCACCCCTCCCCCAGCTTTGATGGCTTTGAAAAGTAGCAGAGCGCACTCATTTTCCTGTTGGCACGGGTTTGCCCATGCCGCTCACTTCATGTCAGGACTCATAGTCCTAACGATTTTGAAGGGAGTCTAAATGACTCCTTTATGCCTGGCTGGGATTGGCCAGGGTTCCATTTACATCCCACAACGTGCACACACATTCCACAGAAAAAAATAAACACTGGCGTAACCAGGTTGGTGCCGTGCCCACTTAAAATGCCCATTTTCTTAAGTACTCATTTTTGAAGCAAGTTTGTTATTTCAGCGTTGGCTTTAAAAGATGGCCTTTTGTATCTCTGCAGCGATGTTTTCATTGCAGGGGTAAAAATAAAACCCTGATCCTCCAACGGGCTGAGGGCTGACGGATGTCTAAGAAGAAAACTGAAATTGGACAAAAAAAATGCATTACCCCTCTGGTTTCTTGTTTCTCCGAGTTTCCACACACGTGTGCCTCCGCTGCCTTCCACCATGCGCTCCTTTGTTCCGACTGGGCTGAGGTCCCACAAATGCTCCTTTCAGACTCCTGCCCAGCTTCAGCTGTGACCTCCACCTGGGTAGCAGATTCAGCATCTTCAGGTTTTCTGACCACCCCGGCAGGGTGATGTCTACCCGTGCGTGCGCCCAGGTGTTCGGGGGATTCTGCATGCAAAGGGTGTGTGTGGGGAGTAAACTCATGCTTGGGTGTCTGGAGACAGCAAGATGAATAAAATGCAGCCGCTCCCTTGAGGAATTCCCAACTGAGAAGTTAAAGTGATAGGGAACCAAGGGGAAAACAAAATCCCAAGCCGAACCACTGTGACAGCACGGGTTGCCACTGTGCAGACGCACTGCGTCTCCTCAAGCTCACTGTGACAGCATGGGCTGCCATTGCGCAGACGCACCGCGTCTCCTCAAGCTCACTGCCGTCAAGCTTTCCCGCTTTCTGTTGTCGCCTTTCATTGATCACGGCCAAACCATTGCGTTAAGTGTTCACAGGTTTGCTTAAGGACTCCCCCAAAGAAAAGGTTGTCAACTGCGACGGCTGGGTGCATGAGCCCTGGTCTCCCTCAGAGCTGGAAAGAGCCGAGATACAAACACCGCCTTTGCACCTGACCGCTAGGAAGCAGCTGGAGATGCTTCGTCACCGGAAATGTTCATGGAAAATGATATATTTCTGCTTTAGAAGATGAAAAGGGAGCCGGGAGTCGGTTCCGCGGGTTAGGGTGTTTGCTGAGCACCTATGAGGACCTGAGTTCAGACTCCCAGCACCCACGTGAAAGCTGGGTGTGGCTGTGCGCACCTGTAACTCCAGTGCATGCGGTGGGACACCGGAAGATCACCGTGCCTTGCTGCTCGCATGGCAGAGGCCCGAAAGCCCAGGGAGACCCGAGCTCTGTTGAAGATCCTTGTCTCAAGGAACAGAGTGGAGACTTTCAACTTTGGAGTAGCCGTAGACTCACGGGGAACGGCAACACCAGCCTGAGAGCCCTGGCTTGCACACATCGTGTTTGTCTACTGTCAACTTGGTGCATTCCTGCATCCACACAGACGAACGAATGTCAGTACTGACGTCCATCACTAACTGGGGCCCTACGCATTCACACTTCCCTCTGGTCCACTCCTCCTTTCAAGACTCCCGCCATCGTGATTTTCCCTTGGCTCCCGTCAGCCGCGGCGGTTTCTTAGGCTTCCCTCGGTTTTGGGGACTTTGACGGTTTTAGGCAAGACTGGCCAGGTGCTGTGTAGAACAGCCATCTATTTCCGCTTGTCTGATCCTCTTACATCTTCTTTGTGTTGGGAGATACAAGCAGAACGTCTTCTTCTGTGTGGACACAGGCAAACACGAATCAAAAGACAAGCATGTCCTGTGCAGTTTGGGTGTTGAAAAGGAATAGATGCTCTGTGGAAGGCGTGTTGACGGATGGGACTAAGTTCACAGTCAGTAGACAGTAATCCGTTGCCGCTTGGGCTCTTCTGGAAATAGATGGCAGTTAACCCAAGGACACCAGAACGCACCCTTTCCTAACTTACTAAATTAGGTATCTGTGACATTAGCCACATCTATTACCCAAAACAATGTAATTGTCCACCGTAACTAACAACCTGGAACTTCTCCCACTCTATAAAACCCATGCCACAGATAAACGCAGGGCCTCTGTCCTGGAGGTGGTGAACATTGTCTGGGCTTTCCTCTTCTCAATCTAGGGCTCTCCAGAACCCGTCTGGATTTAATGGACAATGTGGAGAGAAAGTGTGAGTAATTAGGTGAGAGGTTTGCAGACCCCCAAGTGGCAACACTGACTTCTACCCATGTCTCCTCAGCCAGAATTCACTAACCTGACCCCACCCAGCCGCAAGGAAGGCTGGGATTCATGCTGCAGACCTCGCAGCACGAGCTAACAGACCTACGACCACTGTACCCCCTGGCCCTCCAGGAGCACAAGTCGTATCTAATCCAGTAGGTAGAAGGGAATCTAATGACTTGGAAGACTTAGCTGTTCTTACAGATGCCCTGTCTACACATCGACACTCCTGTTTGGACCCTTCTCTTGTTGACCTCTTCTGTACAGAGATTTTCATTACAGCACTGGTCTTTTCTTTAAATTTGGATCTGTCTTTAAAGTAACCGAGTGAGGGGAGCTGGAGGGAGTCCTTACAGCAACAGAAAAATATTACAGCAGATGACAGGAAGAAATAGCTTATCATTACCCACACGTACAGAAAGGGAGAGTATGAAGGACAGCCACCCTGGGAGCCAATGCTAAGCGAGCTGCCAGCACCTACCTGTCTAGAGGTCAGGGTACCAGATTTCCTTTCCCATGTGGGACTATTCCCTCTCATCTTTTTTCATGACCTTCCTCCATCTGAGCTATAGTATGTCTGGATGCTAATTGTCTAGGAGTCTAGACAGTGATGATATTATGACCAAGTTATGCACAGATAATCACCATGTCACTGTTCCAAAGCTGCCTACACACATTGCTTCACTGGACATGCTTGGCATGTGCACCAATCTCTTGATATTTATTTTCACCATTTAAATAGAGAATGCTTACTTAATCAAACCATCCAGTGAAGCGAGTGCTTTATATATATATATATATATATATATATATAATTGAAATGAAATATGAGAGTCTTGAAGCTAAGTGAAAAAGAACTGCAAAGCACTTCTCATTCTAGGGCAATGAACCTTGTGTTTTTATTTAATTGTTTCTTCATTCGCTAGATATAGATCTGGATGAGCGCCCTCAGATGTTGTCTATAAATCATTTCCAGCCAGATAGGCTGACTATCCCAAAGCCATTCTGATAAAGAAAGCCTAAGGATCTCTAGAAATGCTCATGTGTAATCAGATAGATACTGGGTTTTTAATCTAGTTCTGAGTACTTACATGGCCAGTTTGGTCCCAAGAACAGTTTGCAGAAGAAGAAGACAGGGATTAGACTCTTTGTCCAAAAAAATGTTGGTGAAGTAACTGGGTCGAGATGTTACTCCATTACAGACCCACCAAAGGGAAGAGGTAGAAACAGCAGAGAAACCAAGAAAATGTTGAGGAGCTTCTCACAGTCGTTTGTCCCCAAATAAACACACAAAGACTAATATTAATTATGAAACTGTTGGCCAGGGGCTTGGGCTTCCTATTGGCTAGCTTTGTCTTAATTATTAACCCATTTCTATTAATCCATGCATTTCCACATGGTCTTGGCTTACTCGAGACTCTGTCTGCCTCTGTTTCCCAGAATTCTCCTCATCTCCTAGCCCTGCCTATACTTCCTGCCTGGCCAATCAGTCAATCAGTGATTATTCATTAACCAATAAGAGAAACGTATGTACAGTAGGACAACCCCCCATCAAGAACCCATGGCGTGGCCAGTGAGAGGATGACCAGAGTGCAGCAGATAGCATGGGAGAGGATGATAGTCAAAGAACTTGGAGGAAGTTTATTTGGCCAAAGATTAGGAGCACAGATTAGGGGCAATAGATACTCAGCCTGGCAAGAGATGGCTGATGATACCATGTGACGGCGAGAAGAGCCGACGGGCTCGAGGCTCCATACTTCATTCAGCGGCTGCCTTGACGTATGCTTGCAGTCACTGCATTACCTAAGGAGGCCTCTTCCAGAAAAATCTAACGGTACAAAGGCAAAATGAAAATCTCTCCCCTTCTAGATCAGCCTGCTTGCTCTATCATAGAATACAACAGGTTAACTTAGAAGTTGCCAGTGCAGCTTCCGGAATGGATAGGTCAGACAAAAAAGAAGGCTCTGGACCACCAGGAGACTGGAAGTGTCCACGGACCCACTGCAAAGGTCAAGGGAAGGAGCAGCTCACCAGAAACAAGTTTGCTTTTGATTCACAATGTCGGGCAGCATCAGCTCTTCCCAAACGTGGTAGCTTGAATTGTGGACACCCTAAAAAGATGCGTCCCTCCAGGGCCTATGAACGTAAATGGGGCCTTATATGGAAAGTGGGGCCTTTCAGATGTAAGAAAGGATGTCAAGGTTAGTCCTTCCTGGATGTACAACTGGGCCTCGATGCCTGTGAGAGGTACAAGAAACAGGGAGAGGACGTAAGACCCAGAGCCAGGGCAGAAGTAATGATGAGAATAACATATTCCAAAGCCAAGCAATAGCAGGGCTTCCCAGTAGGCACCATTGCCTGGAAGAACAAGGAACACATCTCTTAACGTCCCTCAACCTCTCCGACCACCATGATGAAGTTCAAGCTTGTAGCACACAGAGCTGCAGGGGACATGCCCCAAACCATGTCCAAACTGCCGTCAGGTACTCCATGGCTTTAAATGTAAACTACCAACTACCAAATCACAAGCCACACACCCCACTGTCATGTCCTGACCAAAGATGTGTGAAGTACAACTCATTCTTGGTTATTCTATTGTTGCCCCTAAAAAATGGCAGCCATATTAACTTGAGGCAACATAGCCCCATGAAACAAAAATAAATTGTTAATTATATCATTTGTGGAGAATAAAAACAAGTTCCTTCATCCTGTTAATTGTCCTGCCCTGCTAGTCTTAGCATTTTTATTGGGGGGGGAATAAACTAGTTTATTCTGATCCAAAGAGCAATTCTACACAAACAGCCTAAGAATCTACTACTGGGACCAGCAAGCACTCCCCCCGGAGGGAAACATTCTAACTTCTATTTATTTATACTGCTTTTCCTCCCTCAACAAATGCTGTTCTCTGTAATTTAAAAGTCTGCAAAAATAGCAGTTATGTAAACATTAATGTATAAAAAAACTATCATTTCCACCCAGCTGCTAGGCCATAAGGAACCAGGAGATTTTTGCTCTAACCAAGGGGAGGAAACTTCACTATATATATCCCTATCCCTAAAATGTCCCCTTTAGCACATTTCAAATTAAGATCGTTTCCCGGGACTGAGTTACTATCAGCACTGCATTTGGAAACATGTTGCTCCCAACACAGCCCACCATAAGATTGCTTTTTGCAACTTGTGGTTGGATTTCCCAGGGTTGAGCACACACACGGCCTTCCTTTCCTTTACAGTGTACATATCCCCTCGACTGCAAAATAATCAAGACACACATTCCAGAAAGACTAACTTGGGGGCGAAGTCCAATTGTCTTATTGGTATTCCACAAATTTGTGGCTCTGTGGTCACACTGGGGGAATTCTTCTAAACAAAACGACACATTCTGGGTAGACATTTTCTCCCAGGAAATTTCATGGCATCATAAAACTGTCTGCTACTGGAAGACGTTGAACCAACAGAAGGAACGAGCTAATGGGAGAGCTATAGCAGGCAGGTGATGCAGAAACACTCTGCCAATGTGATGCCATTGGATGGGGCTTAGAGAGGGGTTTGACCAGAGACCACGAGAGGAGGGCCCTGGCCAGGGGAATTAATTCCCCTAGACGAAGCCAGCTGGCTTGCTTGCTCTCTTTCTCCCTGAGTGTAAAAGTCTCAGGCTTTCCCAGTAGGTGGTCCAGCTCCCACCTGGGTCCTCAAGGCTCACCCTCAAATTCTCTTTTGCTGTTTTGATGGCCCGATGGAGCTACCCAGGCTGCCACGTCGTCATGGCAACCTGAACAGCCTCTGATGATGATGGAGTTGTTTTGCCAATAAAACCTCGAAAGAGACAATGGTGAATTCTATGTTGCAATTTGGGGAGAGAAAAAAAAGACAGATATCTAAGACTTCTTGGCAACTGGAGCCATAGCTTTTGTGAGGAGCTGAGAGAGGAGACGAGGGTCTGTTGCTTGGAAACCCTTTTTAGGATGCACGGGCTCCTTAAAGAGAGGGCGTGGCTCTTGAATTGTAGAGAAGGAACTCAGTAACAGGGTTAAATGAGGTAAAAGCACCACCCACGCTTGCTTCGTGGAGCACAGGCCATTGCCCCATAGGGAAGGAAGGGAGAACGAAGGCTGCCACTTCTGGAGGTCGGGGACCTCATCACATCAAACGAGCGGGCAAGGCCGATTCCAGAGTCGGACGCTAAACGGTTAATGTTGCTCTCATCTCAGCCTGCGTGTTTGGTATCATTTATTACTTTTTTGTTGTTTTTGTTTTTGTTTTTTTTCGAGACAGGGTTTCTCTGTATTGTTTTGGAGACTGTCCTGGAACTCGCTCTGTAGACCAGGCTGGTCTAGAACTCACAGAGATCCGCCTGCCTCTGCCTCCCAAGTGCTGGGATTAAATGCGTGCGCCACCAACGCCTGGCCATTCATTGCATTTTACAATGTCAAAAATATCAGGTAGTATGCATATGCCAAGTAGTCCTCAGAGCAGTTCTTTAGAGTTTGTCTTTAACACCCATGGCAAACAAGATCCCTAGCAATAAAACCGATAATTGTGAATTAATAGCATTTGACCCTATTTTACGGAAACCATAGACAATTAATCCTTATTTGCAATCAAGTGTTTCATTACCAAGTATATTGTCTTGCAATTGAATTCTTATTGAGGAAAATTAACTGATTTTCTATTAAAAGTAAACAATTGTATTTTTAAGTTGGTGGGAAAATTTATTGTTTTAAATAACCACAGGGGTATTACGCTACATCCTCCTTGGAAGACGGGTCCCAAGCCAGGACTTTAAACATTATTGACTGTACTCTTTCCCTGTTAACACAGGATGTTTAAGGAATATGCTTAAATTTTTCTCCACAAAAATATTCATCTAATGAAACTTTAAAAAGGGACACGTTTTTCTTTAAAATACTGGGAGACAAAGGCCTTGAGCCAATCACATCTAACCCTGTTCACGAGGAAGCACTTTGAAAACACGCATACAGGTAAGGACATGGATGCATCCAGGGTTGCACACACTCCTCCTCAGAGACACAGCCACGTATGCACACACAGAGCAACAGCAAGAAGCAATGCACTCTGGTAGTTACTCTTAAGTGTTTAAATCGCTCTTGTACATGTACATGTGCACGCGTGAGAGTGTGTGTGGCAGACCCATGCGGGTGCCTGAGGAGGCCAGAAGGGGCCACTAGAGCCTGTTGCTGGAGACGTGAGCCACCCCCTGTAGCGCTGAGAACTGAGTTTGGGTCTTCTGCAAGGACAGCAAGTAAGTGCCCCCGGTGGTCGGGCCGTCTCTCCAGCGCTTCTGATGAGGTACTTTCCCAGACAATGTGGAAAGAGACTTTACTGTCACCAAAATTTAATTATGTCTTAAAGGTACTTTTGTTATTCAATTTGATTGCATTTGCTTACCTACTTAAGCATGTGTGTGTGTGTGTGTGCACGCACATGCATATGTTGTTGAAGGTCAGAGAATGACCTGCAAGAGTTGACTCCCTCCTTCCATCAAGTGGGGCCTGAGCAACAAACACTTCTAGTCAGGCTTGGCTGTGTAGCCTTTGCCCACTGAGCTACGCTCTCATCTGTAACTTTTCGTCATTTTAAAGATGATTTTTTTTTGTATTTCAGTTGATAATGTGCACATACAAATGGGAAAATAGCACCAGGTCACATCACCCCCGAGGTAGCAGCTCTTGACAAACTTCCTCCCTGTCTTAGCTCCGTGCTACACAGGGAAGTACCATGGCGGCCGCATTAAGAAGTCCAACCCAGACACATCCCATAATCACCCAGCTGCTACGACAGCCAGCCCCACAAGGAGCAACACAATGCCACTCATAGGCACAATGGCACTCTCTTTTAGTCCCTGCAGTAGAATAAACGAGGCAGGCCAAGTCTAACTCCATCTTCTCCGAAACCTGAAACTGGCAAAATGTTGTTTCCCTGCACAAAACACTCGGAAGCAGGAATGGGATAGCTGTTTTCCATTTGTGTTTTTTTTCTTGCTCAGACTTGCAAATCCAGCATGCATCTCTTATCCACGGCACTTGAAAATTCAGACAGCCACATTTCCGCGTGGACAGCGGCTCCTCAGTGGCAGGCACAAGTTCCACTAAGTGTAAAAGCACAGGATCAGTAAACAAAACAAAAAAACCCCACAACTTATAAAACCTGTTCACAGGGACGTCTCATCGTTCTTCACCTTCTGTTATTTTACTGTTTTACACGTTGTTGAGAGTCACCTGTATTCATATGTACTGTAAAATAAAAGATGCAGAGAAATCTTAGTGCATTTGTGGTCTTCTAGGGGAGTTGGTACAGATATCTCCCATGAGTTATTCACAGGGATTCATTTAAGGTGTGACATGAAACGTGGACAATGTTTATGTCACATAGTCCCAGAAAATGGCAACAATATCCCGGTTTGCTTTTTAAAACCTAGAGCCAGCAGATCTTTAAATCCGGCCCAATACACCGTTCTGCTCAACACGCATTTCCTGTTCAGAATACTTTTCTCCCTGTCTGCTTGCCCCTTCCCCGCCACCCGCATGGAAAACCTACGTGGAAAATGCTGTCAAGCCACTGTTTTTGTTTGGAGCTTTTCATTTCCTTTCAGTTGGGCCTGGAGCTGAGTCGTCCTCTGATTGGATAAACACTGTGTTTTGCCTTTTAAAATAAAGGTAAGCAGGCTTATTCTTTGCCTGGAACCAATGTATGTCTTCGCCCAGCTGTGTTTGGATATGTAGACATGGTACAGAAATTTGGGAAATTACCACGTGAAATTATTGTTTATCTTTTCTTGGGGGGAACAAAGTTTTGAATAAGCTTTTCACCGATGACTAAAAAATCTCACTGGCTATGGAAGTATGAAAGACGCATTGTAAGAGTACAGGGCTTGTTACCATAGAAATAACAAGGGTGGGGATTCAGGAATGTTCTCTGACAGTCTCCCTCTAACTCCAGTGTGGTAGAGGAGCCCATGCAACCTACCAGGCCTCAGCTGTGTAGACTAACATGGGGGAGCAGGATTTGTATGCATATAAATATCTTACACTTTTGCTGGGCTTTAAAACAAAACAAAACAATTTTCATTTTAGTCCTAGTTAAAAGAAAATGTGTACCCGGGCCTGGCCGTGCAAGCCCATAATCGTAGTTTCTCATAAGACTGAGGCAGGAGGATTGCTAAGTCAAGGCTTGCCTGGGTAGCTTAGAGAGAGACCCTGTTACACATGAAAAGTGTAACACAAGCTTGGGCTATGGCTCAGCGGGACAGCCTTTGCCTACTCCGTTTGATGCCCTCGTTCTCCATATGGGAAAACAGGGCGTGGCAATCGCTATAAATGTTTCTAGCTGATTCCTGGGGAGAACTGCTCCTGCCATGTCCACTGAGCTAGAGGAGCTGGGTTTGCTCTCTGAGACAGCTGAAAGTCACGTGTCACTTCTATGGAACTCAAGCTTCCGTGGCTACAATTAGAGCTCTGGCGGCACACAGCTTCATGCCTGGCCTGTCTACTTGCTATGGCTCCTTCCAGGCTACAACAGTCACTCGTAGCGGGTTCAGTGGAAGTCCTAGGGCAGGCTCATGTAGCCTAAAATCTCCACTGGCCTTTAAGAAATCTGAAAACGAGTAGTAATTTGCAAAAAGAGTAATGACACTCATTAAGGTCCCTGGGATATGCCACACACTAGGCTATGAGACACTGATTTCTTTCTAACGTGTGATCTCTGTGTGGCTCAGCCAGGCACTAGGCTAGACATCCATTTCTTTCTAACGTGTGATCTCCATGGTGCAGTCTTCTCAGCTTTACAGAGGCTTCAAGCTTTTTTTTTTTTTTTTTTTTTGCCCTTCTAAAGACGTACTTAACGCAATTAAAGAGCAGGCAGTCCTACTTCTACCCTTAAAATTTGCTTTGTTTTAAGATTTGGCCTGTAGAACCCTAAACTTTGGGAAGAACCAGTTTACATGTCTTTTGACTCATTACTTCAATGACTGGAAAAATCAAGTCTGAAGTGTTAAAGAAATCATCTCACTGCGGGATTATGGGAAAAAGCAAAATCTCATAATGAAATCTTGCAAAACTTAAATCACAGTTTAGGCGTGAGATAACATCGTGGAGAAGCCCTTTTAAAATCTCTTGGTTCGTGTACGTGACAAGACGGGAAATGATCACAAAATAACGTATGTGGAGGGAAGCCTTTGTGAAATATGATTATAATAGCCTGGAAAATTAAACATATAACCTTAATGTGCAAAGTGTCTGCCTATGTCTGTTTTCAGTGACACCTTTAGATAGATGAAGGATCTGTTCTGCAACTGTGCCCTTCCCCACCCCACTCATTCTGCGCTTTTCCAGAAATACCCTCCTCCCCCCTCGTGTGGGCGAGTTCTGCCTTCCCACACCTTTGCCTCCCACAGTCTCTTGTCTTGTCGCCCTTTTGTCCTTCACGTCTGTGTCCTGGGGAGAGCGGTAGAGCGTCAGAAGTCCATTCTATTTTCTGCCGTGCTAGGTCCACAGAGTATAATGAAGCTTTTGATCCTGCTTGATGTCTGGTTACTTCTGGCCCTTCCCATTCGCAGGCATCGATTGGTATCATCACCATCCTGTCTTCACAGCTCTTGCCTGCTGTTTTGAGAGTGTATATATTTTTGTATCCTAAACTACTTTCTTCTGAGCATCCATGCCAAACACTGTTTTGAAGGTTCCTCTGAATGACACACTCAGAATAGCATCTCTTTCCTCTTGACCTAGAGTGATTTCAGCAGTTTCTTTATCTTGTTTATTCCTAACTGATCCCCCTTCTTGGTAGTCATGGAAGAGAGGGCGGCCTCCCTGAGTCATGAGTAGAAGACGGGCCGACTTCAGGATCCCTGTCAAGTGCCTCGTTTGTGCTGGGGCCAGATCTTATACCACGTCTGGAGGGTTCTTGTAGTCAAAGGCAGGGCAGACAGACCACCCAAGCTGGAAGGCAACCACACCTTAATGTCCCCTTTGAACCTTCTCTTCCCCTGGCCTTCATGGGTGGAGTTCCATTCCAGGAAGTTCATATGGAAGTCCCAACCCCCAGAACCCCAACATACAATGTCGGAAAGAAAACGTTATCTGTGGAACTGGTTAAGGTGCCCCTGTAATAGAGTTTGCCCTGGTCCACCATGGTTCACGCATGTCTATACAAATGGAGGGGCGTGGAGGGACAGGCACCCAGAAAGACAGCCGCATGAAGACTGAGGGGGAGGCGGGGATAGTGTAGTGTATGCCTAAGCCAAAGACGTCCAAAGATGGCCAATATAGCCAGCAGAATCCGTTCCAGAACAGACCCCCGTCCGTGGTCCTCGGCAAGAACCAACCTTTTGGATATCATCCTGGGCTTTCTACCCCTCGCCTGAAACAGCGTGTCTTCACCCTGAGCCACGTAGGTCACCCTGCCTTTCTGGGTCATCCCATCACTCCCTGTGCATCTCTCCAAAATGTCTCTTTCTGAGCTCGCCACCTGATGCTGAGATTCATGGTAGGGCGGTCCGGCCTGACCGTGTCCACACTGTGTCACAGGCCTGCAGTTTTCCCCATCTGTGTCCCAGTACTTCATACGCAGTGAGTTCTAAGCTGTTATTATGCCAGCAGCTCATAAGCAGCTCCCCACAGCCTTCCGGGAAAGTCTTGCCTATGTACATTCTTGTGTCCTTTGACTCACCACCCGTGGACAGTCGGCTTCCCAGTGCTCGTCTAGAGTCTCTTTTCCTCTTTCCACCTCCCTAAGTGGCCACGGCGTTATACGTTTCCCAAGACCAAGCTCTGTATACTCTCAGAGAAGTTTTGCAAGAAGAAACAAGATTCGAAATTTGTTAGACCCCTTGGAACAATGAACTTTGTCTGAAGTTGCCTGGCAACTGTTTTTTGAAATTGCATCTTCTTCAGGTAAGAAAGTACTCTGCACTCCCACTGTATTAGTCAGCGTTTGAGCAGAAGGGCCATCAATTTAAACCAGTCTTCTCTGAGAGATGATTATATGACACCATGGAAAAACCTCTGCTAAAAATCAGTACGTCCACCCAGCTTGCAAAGTTCCCCAAAATAATGGAAAATCTTCCAAGGAAGGCATGATCCTAGTATGTATTTTTAAAATACTTATTGTGTGTGTGTGTGCGTGTGTGTGTGCGTGTGTGCGTGTGTGCGCGTGTGCGCGTGTGTGCGTGTGTGCGTGTGTGCGTGTGTGCGTGTGTGTGCGTGTGTGTGCGTGTGTGTGCGTGTGTGTGCGTGTGTGTGTGCGTGTGTGTCTGTGTGTGTCTGTGTGTGTGCGTGCGTGTGTGTGTCTGTGTGTGTGCGCGCGCGTGTGCGTGTGTGTGCGTGTGTGCGTGTGTGTGTGAGTGTGTGTATGTGTGTGTGAGTGTGTGTATGTGTGTGAGTATGTGTGTGAGTGTGTGTCTGTGTGTGTGAGTGTGTGTGTCTGTGTGTGTGCGCGTGCGTGTGTGTATGTGTCTGTGTGTGTCTGTGTGTGTGTGTGCGCGTGTGTGTGTGAGAGTGTGCGTATCTGTGTGTGCGTGTGTGAGTGTGTGTGGCTGTGCGTGTGTTTGCGTGTGTGTGCGTGTGTGTGCGTGTGTGTGTCTGTGTGTGTGCGTGTGTGTGCGTGTGTGTGAGTGTGTGTGTGTGTGTGTGTGTGTGTGTGTGTGGCTGTCATATGCATTCATGTGTCTTCAGTGATTAAGGAGTGCTCAAGTCCCCTGGAACGTGTTGCAGGTGGTTGTGAACTACCTGGCGTGGCCGCTGACAGACAAATATGGGTCCTCTGCAAGAGCAGCAACTGCTCTTAGCCTTTGACCCATCTTTCCAGCCTTGAAAACATGCTAGAGATGACACATTTCGTATGTATTTCATTTTTAAATAAATAGTAATATGTAAAAGATAAAAAATAAAAACACGACTCAACATAAGGAGGCGTCAGTACATCACTTCAACAGGATCCATATTGTTAACATAGAGTATTAAATCTATTACCATTTTTAAATTTATTAATATTTTGATGTAAAAACAGATCAGTTTTGTTGCGGCAAGCAACTTGGCAAAGGCTTTCAGTCGGTTATATTTATTTATTTCCATAGACCAAGTCTTTAAGAGTGAGATTATTTTACGTCTAATTTTGTATTTCAAATTTCCAGAAATGAGAATATCCTATTTTTTCTAGCCTTTGAGAACAATAAAAAATGTGCTGACAATCACAGTCTGAACCCACACAGAAATGTTCACACTATTTTCTCATTTTCACAAGCAAAAGATGATTTCATTGAAGGTCAAACACCCTTTTCATAACAAAAGTGTTCATTTTTTACCTCACAGAGGGCTGCGGTGAGCATGTGAAGATGCTGCTTATCCCATTAGGGACATCTTCCCGCCCCCCTCCTCCGTTTATGTCTTTGAACAGAATAAAAGCATTCGATGATGTCAAGACACGCTAAGCCAAACGAGTTAGAAGTGCCAGGGGTATTTTAGCTGTCTCCCTGTGCAGGCATATTCCCAAGCCATGCAATACAAGGAATAGCTTGAGAGTCGGCCTTGCACTTAATCCCACAGGAGCGTGGGCTTGGCAAGCTCGTCTGCATCGTTCTTGTAATCCGGAGGAGTTCCCGGATTCCAGGAAGCCTCCATGCGTTCTACAGCCCAGACTCCCCTCCTGTGAGTCTTCCATATTCCGAGTCTGCAGCACTTTCTCATTTTTGTAAAACATCATCCAAATCCTGTAACCACTGTCTACCTCTCAATCATAAAAGTGCCACTAGGATTTATAGTCCCCCAAAGTCAACAGAGCCTAAGCCTGCAGGCACAGGGAAGAGGGATCTGGGCTGGCCCTGTGCAATGCGCCTCAGAATAACACTGTTAAAAACATGCCAAGTCAGTACTTGACTGTGCTAGAAAAAGAGTCACATTTCTTCAAGAGGAGGCATTTGTAGCACAATAAATACCAGCTGCTCCCTCCCAAAGCTTGAAAATGACATCCCATAGTTTGAACAGTTTTTCATGTCAAGCATTAGGTCCCGTTATAACTAAAGGCAACGTGGAAAACTAAGCTTCATTGACTACAAACTTCTAGGCAAATAAATAAATGAATAGCAATGTCCTCTTAGGGCTGAAAAAATGGCTCAGTAGTTTAGAGTGACTGTCATTCTTCTAGGGGACCCGAGTTTGACCCCCAAGATTCATATTGGGCAGCTTACAACTACCAGTAGCTGCAGGAAATCTGATGCCCTCTTCTGGCTGCTAAGGGCACCTGCACACACATGATATGCCACACATACACATAAATAAAAATGAAAGGCCGGAGAGATGACTCAATGGGTTAAGAGCACTAACTGCTCTTCCAGAGGACCTGGGTTCATTTGCCAGTACCCACCTGGCGACTCTTCTGGCTCTCCAGTTTCATTTTAGGGGACCTGACACCCTCTTCTGGTCTTCAAAGGCAATGCACACATGGGAGTACCTACATACACGCATGCAAAACACCCACAAGATCCTGAGGTTAGATGCATACTATTCTCATCTATTTCTCTGCAGTGTTAGCTTGAACTTATTGCCCAGAAATTCCATGCACATGGAATATTCCATTCCTTCCAACCTTTCTAATGAGTCCTCCATGTTTGCATCAACCTAAAAGCTTTCCACAGACCCTTTTAAAGTGAAAGATAAGAGCTCATCTTGTTTGCAAGACACTAGGACCCCATGCTTCCAGAAAGCCCCATGTAAGTAACCCAGAAATAGACAGTGCATTTAATAGGAATTTGAGCTCATCAATTTTACATGCTCCTAACACACAGAGTGTAGAGTGATAATGAGATCCTAACATTGACAGAAGATTCATTTACAAACACAAGTAGCCAGAGAGGTGATTAAACCAGTGGATAGTTTGTCAATACCCCTCTCTCTAGATGAGCAGCCGTGGCTTCACTAACAATAATAAATAATAAATAATAATTGGGACTCCATGTTGTACTTGTACTTATATAACACTTTTCATCAGTAGACAGAAAAAGATGAGCATTAAGTTATTTTGCCCATGCCTGACCCCCGACATGCCGGCCTTAGCAGACCTCCGGAAAAAAGCCATAGAACCCATATGGTCATTGTCGTCCTTACTGTGCAGAGATGGTATCTGCTCTCAGTGCCAGAGGGGCATCCAGGTGTCAGGGAAAAGAGGCAGAGTGGAATTACACCCGCTGAGCCATGTTTGCCTAGTTCCTTAGTTAAGATTGCTAGAGAGACAGGGGAGGCGTCTCAGGAGGTGAAATGCTTGCCCTGTAAGCAACAGGGCCTGAGTTCAGCCCTCAGAACCCACGCGAGTGTGGCAGTGTGTAGAGAGAAGCCTTTTCCTTGCCAGCCGCTTTGGTTTTTCCCCACCAGTCGCCTGGGCTCTACCATGTTGTAGTCCCAAATAACACACAGGATGCTGTATTAATTATGAAGCTGTTGGCCTTGCTTGCTTCTTACTGGCTAGCTCTGACTTAAGTATTTACTCCACAACTGCCAATCTAAGTATTTCTCTTACTGGAGAAAGGGTCAGGGCTTCTTACCCCTATTGCAGCTACATCGCGACTCCCTGTGTTTTTCCTACCCAGAGTCCTCCTCGACTCCTAGTCCCACCTATCTTGCTTCCCTATTGGCCAACAGTGCTTTATTGACATATACACAGGACTTCCCCATCAGCACTGTACACTTGTAATCCCAGCACTGCGGAGGTGGTGGCAGTAGGATCCCTGGGCCTTGATGACCAGTGCGTGTAGCTTCATGGACCAGCTGAAGGCCAGTGACAGAGGCTGTCTCACAAAACAAAGTGAATGGCACCTGAGAAATGACACCCAGAGTTGTCCTCTACACATTCATGCACAGAGAGAGGGGGGAGGGAGGGAGGGAGAGAGAGAGGGAGGGCTAGAGTGAGGGATAGAGGGAGGGAGGGATGGAGGGAGAGGGAAGAGATTTTAAAAGTCTTAAATAAAAAGTGATTCCAAGGAGAATAAATGGTAAGCAGGTTGGCAGTAAGGGCAGAGTCCTCTTAGATCATGTTCAGGACTTGAACATTATCTTAGAAGAAGCTGTGGTAAACTAAGATTTGGAGGGCTGGTCAGGTTTACAGTCTGATTGGAACATTTTGGTACGTTGGAGAAGAGGTGAATGGAAGCCCAAGTATATCAAGGGGTCATCCTACCATCAGAAGGTACTGAACACAGCTTGTTACCTTCTGTGAGAAGGGAGTCCCAAGCTCATGCTCCACGTGCCACCCACTAATCTAGCGAGCCTTCCATGAGGCAAATGATACTTTGAAAGCAGAAATTGCACGATTTCTATAGCTGCGATGAGAGCCAGCCTCTCTACTGGACGGCATCACAGGCTTGGTTCTTCCTAAGGACACTGGAGATGCTATTCTCTGTGGTCTTTGCTACAGTAGGATCTGATTACATAACAAGTCATCCTCAATCATCAAAATAGTTACGCAGTGTTTAACCAGGACAGAATGTGCTAATTTATGCCACCTATTGTCATAAGTGGCTGCACCCCAGATTCCATAAAACATCAAGCCAACCTTTAAAAAATAAAAAAAAGCATTCAAAAAGTCTGAAAACTTTACGAGGAGCATTAACAGTCCCATCTCCATAGTTACATAATCTAAAACATTTTTGAAAAACATCTCTACAGGGTTTAGTGTGGCCCAAGCTGACCTTAGACTTGCTACTATACAACCAAGGGTGACCTTGAACCTCTGATCCTCTAGTCTTCACCTACCGAGGGGCCTGTTGGGATTACCCTGGTGCTGAGGTTTGAACCAGGCTCCCGGGCATGCTAGGCAAGCACTCTGCCTACCAAGCCACGTGCCTACCGACCCTACATCATTTCTTCTCGTGAAGTGTACACCTCATACACCAATGAAGTGGCAATGGTTTTCCCACATAGTAATATTAAAAACAAATGTGTTTCATAAATGTTTTATGGGCACAATTTGGGAAAGTAAAAAAAAAAAAAGTTCTTACAATCCCCCTGTGTCCAACAGGCAATGTCAATAATGTCATAGGATCTGGTCGCTCGACCCGTAAGTCAAATGTGTTGCCCCCTCTTAGTGACTAGGCTCCTTGTTATTTCCAGCAGGAGACATTCATGCAAGGCTGTATGGTTGGGCCCATGTATTGAAGAGTCAATTCTTAACTGCTGGCGCTGTTTTGGGAGGTTCTGGAAAGCTTAGAAGCTGGGAGTTAGTTGGAGGCAGTAGGTCATAGGAAACATGTCCTTGGGGGCTGTGTCTTGTCCTGGGCTCCCCTCTGTGTCTGTCTGTGTCTGAC
Source organism: Mesocricetus auratus (assembly GCF_017639785.1). NCBI lineage: Eukaryota > Metazoa > Chordata > Mammalia > Rodentia > Cricetidae > Mesocricetus > Mesocricetus auratus. Next base: position 4,628,638 of record NW_024429192.1, on the reverse strand, counting down.
TGTATTTGTCTATTTCTGCCTCCATGTCTCCAGTCTCTGTAATATGCTTCCCCCTCCATGAGGTTCCACTTCAGGTCTAGGACTTAAGTTCTAGGGCATGGTCTACTCTTTTCCTCCATGCTGCGGAAGCACATATACAGCTCTGTGTCAGCTAGGGCTACAGGGGAACCCAGGAAAGGAGATCTCCTCCCCCTCCTCTTCCCCCTCCCCCTTCTCCCCCTCCCCTCCTCCTCCTCCTCCCCCTCCTCCTCCCCCTCCTCCTCCTCCTCCTCCTAGAGTTCTCTTAACCATGCGTTATACAACCCATTCTCTTTCATTCATCAGTCACTCATTCATCAAGTGTATCTGGAGCCCCTGCATAGTGCAGTTACTATCTCCATGCTGCTCGCCATGCCAGGTAGGCCAGGAAGTGGCTCTGTAATGCCATAGCACAGGTACCCACGAAGGCAAAGGATGGCTGGCAGGCTCTGCCTGGGAAGAACAACGCTGAGAACTGAAGCCAGCTCTCCAGGTGCTTGTCCAATTTTCCTTTGCCTTGTTTTAGTTTAAGTCATTGTTTCTCAGTGGAGGCCAACTCAAGCCCCCACAAGGGCTACAATGCACAGGACAGCCCCCACAGTAAAGAATGATCTGGACTGCAGAGTCCATGGAGGTGCTGTTTAGAAAGCCTAGGTCTGAACCATTGTGGTGGACATGACTGTAATCTCAGCACTCGAGGGGGCAGGAGGATTGCTTTGAGTCTGAGGCCAACCTGGCTTATATAGTAGCATGATCCTTGATTGAAAACACAAACACAAAAGGAAGGGAGGGAGGGAGGGAGGGAGGGGGAGAGAGGGAACTGGGATGATGGAGGGGAGAGAGAAAGGGAGGAATGAAAAACAGAGGGAGTAAACAAAGGAAAGAAAGACAAGAAAATAAAGGAAGGAGAAAGAAAGAAAAGAAAGGTAGCTTGGTTCTGGACAGTTTCTTGGAGACCCCAGTAGATGATCTGAATGGTATGGGGTGACAGCCTGTTGGTCTACAATGACAAACTGCATGTAGTGATGACCTGTTGGTCTACAGTGACAGACTGTACCGGGTGATGACCTGTTGGTCTACAATGACAAACTGCATGTAGTGATGGCCTGTTGTTCTACAGTGACAGACTGTAAGGAGTGACGGCCTGTTGGTCTACAATGACAGATTGTACAGGGTGATGACCTGTTGGTCTACAATGACAGACTGTACGGAGTGATGACCTGTTAGTCTACAATGACAGACTGTACAGGGTGATAGCCTGTTGGTCTACAATGAATGGAAAGTTCAAATACTCCAGACACTGTACCTCATCTTAACCCTTTCACCAACACAAAGGACTCTGCTTTCTTGAAGATCCAGTTGGGTCTGACAAATGCATTGTGTGAGGCAGCGCTTCACTGACTGTGCTTGAGAGTTAGTTAGCCTTGTTATCAGATCGTGTGTGTGTGTGTGTGTGTGTGTGTGTGTGTGTGTGTGTGTTTTCTGAGAGCTTGTGGGTCTGTACCAGGCATAAACACCCGTTCCTGTCCTGCCACAGAACAGCTTTGCTTTACAAGATGGACCATGGTGGACAGAGCCCAACAAGACAAAAGGGACAGAGAGTGTCTCAGAGGCTAACTGTATGACACTAAGAGAGCGCCAGTGCCAGGACTGTCAAATGCTTGACCGCAATGAGGTGATGCTTATATATATATTCTTTTATTTTTAAATTTAAATTAGATACAAGTTTGCCTCACATGTCAATTCCAGGTCCCTCTCTATGAGATGATTCTTAAAAGGAAAAGCGCTTGAGCCTGGGTGGCTCCTAAGAGCCCGGGAGGAGAGCCGTAACCCTGGGCTACCCTCATAAAGAGGGGCAGGTTGACAGAAGGTGGAGGCCGCCGACATCCACCTGAAAGGCACGCCTGGTCCACGCCCTTTAGAACCAAAGGGCGATGAGCCCCTGGAGAGAAGATGAGTCGTGGGATTTCAGGAAGATGAGTTGTGACACAGAATTTGATCCCTGAAGCAGCTAGTACCTACGAGCACCAAATTAGTGCCGACCAGCAACCAGTGAGTGCTCACCTGCCTCCTGGTATCGTTTTACACAATGAGTCTATAGGCACGGCCGTCACAGCAGCCCTGTCCTGTCCTGGGAGCTCACAACCCATGGAAACTGACTGTAAATAAATCACTGCAGCATGCCTGGTTGCCACATAGAAGGAGGCACAGAAAGCACGTGGGACAGGAGCAAGGGCAAATGCCACAAAGGGGACTAGGGAATGTGACATTTGAAAACGGGGTGTTTGCGGTGAGCAGAGATGCCACCACTGCAGGTCCCTAAGTCAACTTCATGAAAATGCAAAGTACAGACGACATGGGGTTAGGTGGCACATCTGGGGGAGCTTTCCTTCTCTTGGCCTAGAAACTACACTGGTATTTTTAAAACTCAGGTGAGCTGGCAGCATGAGACACTTACGCTAGTTCCCCGGATGACAGTGCAAGCGTCTGTCAAGGAGGCAGTTAGAGATTCTAAAACATGTGGAGGAGAACTTCAGCGTTGACACCACAGCAGAGGCCCTAAAGACAGTGACATACAGCCAAATGATGTGCAGACAACAAGGCGAAACACTGCCAGCCCACGCAGAGGGGTAGAATACTCGTATAGCTGTGGCTGAGGGACAGGCTTTGAGCGCAAGTGTTCTACAGGGCACACAGGGGCTTTCCTTGTCAAGTCTGTATTCCTGGTTCCTAAAGATAAACCCAGGGGACAAAGGGAGGGGGCATATTAACTGACATCGGCAATGATGACTAGTTATTTTAGAACTGGAGGAATACATTACAGTGGCCAGAATTGCCAGAATAGCCAAAGTTTATGAAATCTGACCCATATATGTATGTGTATATATATACATATATACCACAAGAGAAAGGTAACATTACTTCTATGGCATTTCCTGTGATGAGGACCTTTGGTGTATTTGATTAATAAAGAAGATTACATAACTTTCGAATCACTGATGCTCTGACTGTATGAAATCGCTTACTTTGATTGTGAGATAAAGGATTCTGGAATATTTCGCTGTAGGCTGGTCTGGGGTCACTGTGTGAAGACTCGAGAGAGGAGCCTGGTGAAGTAGGGTGTGACCAAGTGATGATCCTGAACTCATATAGAAAGAACCTCCAGTCGCCATTCCTCCCTCTCACCAGGGGGCTTTGCCTCATTGTCAAGCATGGAAACAGGTGAAGCCGCTGTCTCTGGTGTGTTAGTGCAGCTCTGATGCTGACAATCCGGTTCCCTGGTCTCCCTCACGCCTTGTGGGCATGTGTGAGTCTGGCGGACATTACAACCTTTGTAAATCGTTCCCATGGAAGAAAACGATCCTACCCAAGAGGGCTGAGTAGATCAGAGAGCAGCAGCTAACACTTGTAGGTCCCTGCGTCCCAGGCACATAAGATGGGGCAATAGTTACCGAGGCCATTCGCTAAGAAAAGAAAGACACTCCAGGGCATGGGAGTGTCTTCAGGGCTAGGGAGAGACCCACCCCCAAAGTGCTGGGACAAGAGGCTGCTGAGTGTCGACATGTCATTCACACAGCACCCACTTTCCCTTGTCTTTGCATAGTGGGCACTCCTTAGCGTGCTCTGTTCGCTACATGCAGCCCAAGTCGGGAAGGGCCCGATGAGTTTTGTGAACTGGGTTCCTTCACAGGTCACTTGGATACCTGTCTCTCCAGTCTCCACTGTCCTGTAGCCAGGAAAGGAAGCCATCACAGCCAGCAATGAGACACGCCGAAGTATTCATAAAGATTGGTCGATTTTACTACGTTTTATTAGAAATTTTAATTACCTACAGCTTTTTCCAAAAGACTACCTTTGATTACAATGAGCTCTTTCCCTCCCTCTCTCACTCTCTCTCCCTCTCCCTCTCTCTCTCTCTCTCTCTCTCTCTCTCTCTCTCTCTCTCTCTCTCTCTCCCTCCCTCCCTCTCTGTGTGTGTGCGTGTGTGCGTGTGGTTTTTGTTGCTGTTGATCAAAGAGCCTATTCTCTGCTCTGAGAATAAACAAATGCCTAAGAAGTTCTGCAGCATTGGGAAAGAAAACGTGTGCAGTGTGAGCTCCAAGGAAACTTCTGGAAACTGGTGCTGCCATATTGAGTCATCTTACGGCAGTATTACGGGAACACTGGCCCAGCAGCAGCAACTGGGCTAGGACCAGACCCCGCCTGGAGGGCTCTTGCTCCCACAACCCTGGACTAGCTGCAAAGTGCTTATTAGTGAACCGGAGATTAGAGGTAAATGCACCCAGGTCTAGAATACTGGCTACTTAATTTTCCCAAAGTCCATTCTCTCAGCACCAAGGCTGGTGCCTGGGGAGTCACTACAGCCTACATTAGACGAGGAAGGTTCTAGGCCTAAAACAGAAATTAGACAGCTTTTAAGAAGAAAAGGCCACTGGCAGTCTCAATGCTATATTTTAGTGCCAGGGCAGTAATGAGGGACTTCGCAGAGGGAAAGTAGGAATGGGCTGTGAAAATAGCTACTTTTGTTTAACTCAAAGTGAGTCACTGTCTGCAGATCTCTCTGGAAAGAGAATGTGGGCGGCCGGGCCGTGATCTGCTGAGATGTCGGAGCAGGCAACACGTCTGCTAATGAGACCTCAGAAATGTCTGATCATCTCTTCTAATTGCTCTAAATAATTGGAGAATTGCATGGCCTGGCCTCTTGTTCCCAAAGACGGTCAATTCAAATATGCAAATATAAAATTATTTGAACACTGTTCTAATTGGAGTCCGGACTACCCATTATTTGCAGAAGAACAAAACAACATGACTACATGACTAAAAGAACTGGCGATCAAATCCTTCATTTTAAGCTCCAGTGAACTCCCCAAACTGCCACAGGCAGGCTTGACAGGGACCATCGTACAAGGGAGTTGATGACCCCTAATTAAGACACAAGGAACTTCTGGTTTTGTTAATATTTTAAATTGAAATTGGTTTGACCTAAGCAGTACCCCCACAATACCACTGAAGGAAACTCAAGGCCAAAGCACCCACTCGTCCAACGAGTACATCGTGCTCTGGTTTCCTCCAGCATCACCCCGAGATGAGGTGATACAGGACGGAAAGGCTAACATGGTACCCGATGGCAGGTTTTCTGTGGAAACCGCATCTGACGAAGGATGCTGAAGAGGCCCCACTAGCTCTTTCTCCACCAGGAACTGGGGAGACTCTGTGTTGCACAGTCTTGGGGACGGGGAGGTGTCTCTTAGCCGGGTCAGCCTCCCTCAGGCTTCTTCTCCTTGTCCTCCCAGCCCACTCTGCACACGGGGCTTGTCTTTCTCCTCTACACATCCTGGGCTCCATCTTCCATCGCACGGCCCTTCCCCTTCACCGCTCTCCTCTCACAATGAAGCATCTGTCTCCAGCCATCGCCACCTTTGTCAGCCTGCAACTGTCATAGTGACACTCGGGCCCATGCCATCACCCTGTCTTCTCTTTGACTCTGGGCTGGCTCCCTGCCTCCCCTGCCATGCTCAGACCAAAGCAGAACTTGACACTGCCACACGCATTCTTACTTACTCCTTCTATCCCTTTTGTTACCCATAAATGTCTTCAGACAGAGGGCATGCACCCCCATATGTCTTCCTAGATTCTCCCAAGAGTCCTTGCAGCTTTGGGGGGACTGCTCTCCAGCCACACTCTATAGATGAATGCTCTGCAGAAGTGAAAGTCTGAGTAGCTTCCATGTCAACATCAGATCCCTGGAGGCAGAGCCCTGGCACCTCCCAAGGCTCACACGAAGGAGGTCCCTTTCAGCTGTCTGCATGGCTTCTCATCTTCATTTTAGAGTGAGCCTATAACAAATACCAATGCATTTTAGAGTTTTCCTAATAACTGGGTAACATGAGTGCTTAATTAAATAACTACAGTGGTCATCTTGAGTAACGGCAGCAGTTCTGAGTACTGTGTGCGTGTGTGCGTGTATGTGTGTGTGTGTGTGTGTGTGTGTGTGTGTGTGTGTTTCAGATTTGGCGTGGGAAGGCTGTGAATTTGTGTATGGTATACTAATGACTATGTGATGCTCACACCTATAACACCTATGTGTGGGTTTACATGCATATGTGTGGAGGTCACAGGCTGATGTTGGGCTCCTCCCTATCAGTTCTTCATCTGTTTCCTGAGTCTGGGTCTTTCACTGAGCCCAGAGCTTGCCTGAATATTCTAGCTGCCCGGTTTACCCTGGGGATCCCCTGTCTCTGCCTCCTTCACTGGAATTTCAGTCAGGCCGCCCGCCGGTCCTCACGTGTGAGTGACAAGCACTTGGTCCACTGAGCCATCGACCCAGACTCCACTCTGTGTTTTCATTGTTATTATAGTGTGAGAAAACCAACTACGAGTCTCAATGTTCCATATTTAAGTTATCTAAGCCATTTACCTTACCACAAGTTCTTGAATGTCTTTCTTGGACTTCTCCCACAAACGGATGCTCATCTGATTCTGCTCTTATCTCTGATGACTTCCTTCGTGTATCCCGTCACCCAGCTCACCCCAACCAGAGTACAGAGGACCCTGAGCAGCGTGAGCTGGTGCCCTTGTCCTCTTTTCTTCCTTCAGTCCCAGGCTGAGTAATTTCTCTGGACACCTGGATGAATTCACTCATTGCTTTTCCTTCCTGCATTTTTTTTCAATCTACTATCAATCCCAACCAGGAAGACTTTCATTTCTAGTAGTCTGCACTTTAGTAATACAGACATATAATTTTCTCCCTTTTGGCAGTTTCACTTCTCAACTGAAGACACAGCCACACTCATTCACTGTGTACACACCTTCCTGTAAGTCTCTGAAAACCTACCAGCGGTTGCACCGGGGCGTCTGTGTTAATGCCGGTACGTGTTTCTCGATGGTGTGTTTCCCCTGCTGTATTAGTTGCTTTCCTCACTGCTGTAATGAAGTTCTTGAGTAAAGCAAAGAAGGGCTTCTCGGGGCTCAGGACCGAAGAATGCAGCTCACCACGGCAGAGAAGACACGGGCATGAAGTGAATGATTGTGCTGCGCCCGTGGTCAGGAGACACAGAGAGATGGGGATGAAGCTCGGCTCTCCTTCTCCTTTCCCTCATCCCAGAACCACAGCGCAGTTCTACTCACGACCCCTCAGCTAGCTCTCCCGAAATGCCCTCACGGACACACCCAGAGGTTTGACATCTTCTCATTCTGACAATTTCTCCTCATCCTGTACTGTCCTTATTACTTGAGAAGTCCTTACGTAGAACAAAGGCACGGAGGGGCCCAGCATGTCTTTTTTTTTCTTTAAACTGCTGCGACTCACCATATAGTGCATACATTCCTCATCTTTACCGGTGGAACACTATTTCCAAAATTCATTAATTCATCCTGACTATAACTTTCAATCCCATTTAATGCTTTATCAGCCATCTGTGTCACACGTCACGAGGCTTAACCGAATGCTAAAGGCGCGACTGGAAAAAAGGAGAATAAGGCAACATTGCCTGACTCACAGGCCCGGATGCTAATAATCGCATAATGTTTGAAGCCGCCTCTCAAGGACTGATGGTGTGGTGTGCTGTAGAGACCTCACCTAGCAATGATGAGGGCCTGTGATCCAACCTCAGCACCAAAGTAGAGAACTCCCTCATCTCACTCTTGCTCTAAGCTGAGGAACAAATTGCAGTTCAGACCCAGTTTCTGTAGAAGAATAGAAACTCCAGTTTACTAAAATCCTTCAGCACGGGGTTTAACACGCGGAGCGTGCTGCCCAAGAGCTCAGCCTAGTCCCGTTGTGTCATTTCATTCCGGTATCTGTGTTTACGACCACTGCTTCCCGAGGATCACCCTAACACCCATAAAGGGTTCTTAAGATCTAACGAGACAGAAAAAAAGACAGGAGTGCAGCATATTGGAAGCGAGAATAAAGTGAGTTTGTAGCATATGACAGAGGGTCCTGATGAGAACGTGTGTTTATTATGAGCCTCGCTCTCTTGTGATTTTATCGGCGCTGTGGTGGCTTTTGTATTTACTCTTCGGAAGACAAGCAGGCCCTAAGCTTTAGAGTAGCATTTACACAGAGTTTTCAGGGTTGGAGAGGTGGTTCAGTGGTCAAGAGCACTCACTATGCTCCCTGGGGACCGACTCGATTCTGAGCACCCAAGGCAGTTAGCTCCCAACCACCTGAAATTCCATTTCTCCCAGCTAGAAAGGGGAACTAACCGGCTCTCAGATGGTTTCTCCCCAAGCCAGGACCTGAAATGTGGGTCTCTGGGGGTCCACGGAACCCCGCTTTCCTCTGTCCTGGCTGCAGTGGGCTTCTTGCTGCGATTTGGCTTTGTAGTTTCTCTTGCTGCCGGGAATCCCTTGAGTCAATGGCGCTGCCGCGGCAGCCACTCACCCATTCTGCTCGACGGCGTGCCGTTTTCAGCAGGGAAAGCAGACCCATGATCCATTTCTGCTGTCCCATGTCAGCGACCACAGGAGGTGTCTGTGTCAGCCAGCGTCTGGTGTGTAACCAATGACTCCCAAAGTGAACAGCTTAAGGTACCGTCTCCTCTAGTCTAGTCAAGACTAGAGTGGGAAAGGAATCTACACACAATGACGGTCACTGTTTCTCTTGAGTTTGCTGCGGGGGTCCTGGCTCAAGGAGCTGTTGCTAGCAAAAGTCTGACGGGCTCTCTTCCGCTGGACAGCAGCAGACATCCATGATGGCCAGGAGGTCTACAGTCATGTCACACGACAAAGCGCCACACCGGGGAGTCATGAGAAGACTCCTGGGCGTCTCTTGGCAAACAACTGAAGGGTTGCAAAATAGATGCAGCTGGCACTGCCCCACAGGGAGGTCTAGAGCCCATGGGTGGCAAGAGTACGCAAGACTTGGGCTCAGTGTAAAGGAAAAGATTCCTATTGCCCCACGGAAGTGGGCCTTCATAGTTAGGTAGACAGAGTCTGCTGGGTACCCAGTGTCTGCACACCTGCTTCCTACACTACAGGTGTGGTCAGGAGAGAGGGTGTGCTGGGGTGAGGCAGAGAGCTCACTGGGTGCCTGTATCTGCCAACCTGCTTCCTTTTGTGAGGCTACAGTCACCCAGATACCCAAACCACACAAAGATGCAACAAAGAAAGAGAACTGTAGGCCAATCTCCCTCATTAACACCGATGCGAAAGTACTCAGTAAAATAGTGCCAAACTGAATCCAAGAACACATCCAAAAAAAAAAAAAAATCAGCCACCATGACAAAGCAGGCTTCATCCCTGAGATGAAGGTTTGATTCAACATATGGAAATCTGTCAATGCAATCCACCATGTAAACAAATTGAAAGAAAAATAAATAAAAAACCCACCACATGATCATCTCATTAGATGCTGAAAAAGCCTTCCACAAAATCCAACACCCCTTCCTGATAAAGGTGTTGGAGAGATCAGGAATAACAGGAACACACCTAAACATAATAAAAGTGATTTACAGCAAGCCTCAACAGCCAACATTAAATTAAATGGAGAGAAACTCAAACTGTCTCTTTGTGACACGCTGCTCTGTAGAGTGCATATGTTAATGTGGGTGGGTGCACACGTATGTGTGTGTGACACAGAGGTCAGAGGTAAAATGTGGGTCTCATTCCTTGGCCTCTTCTCATCCTGGATTTTTAGACAGGGTCTCTCACCGGCTCAGAGCTCATCCACTCAACTAGGCTGGCCAGCAACCCCCAGCTTCCTAATTGCTGTGATTACACAGGGGCGCCACCACGCTTGGAGTTTTCACATGGGTTCTAGGGTTCAAACTCAGGTCCTCCTGCTTGCGGTCAACACTTCTCCACTTGAGCCATCCTCCCAACCCCTCAACCAGAATTTCCTGATGCCCCTTATTATCTTTGGAGTGAAGCCCAGACAGCATAACTATACAGAATGGAGGCTTGACACTCCCCGCACTGCTTCCTGGCTTTTCTCTGCTCCTTCCTCATTGTCTAGATTAGACCAGACACCTCAGCATTCAACAAGTGTGGAATCGTGTAAACACTACGGGGTGTATTTAACCAGAGAGTGCTGAGACACAAGCTCTGTGATCAGGGGCCTGGTTAGTGTGTGGGATGAGGCACAGAGACAAAAAAAAAGAAAAAAAGAAAAGAAAAAAAAAACAAAGGAAAAAAAAGGCTTAGTATCCTGGGAATGGAAAAAAAAGTGTCTCTTGCCTTAGAAAAGCAAGAATTTTCTGGAAAAATTTGTAGAACTTGAGCAGAATGAAATGATGGAACACAGTTTTATCTAGACTCAAGAACTACTCTTTCTAATGGTTGAAGAAGACCTAGGCTCCTGGAGTCATCTGCATTAACAGGACCCATCCACGTGAAGAGAGCTCAACCCTGACTGTTCTTCCAGGAAATGGAATGTCAAACACAGTGCCAGCAGAACGGCCACGTATCTAAGACTCATGTTAAACAAAGTAGTATTCTGATGTAGACACTCAAATGTGATAACTTACCCTCTGAAGACATTGTCAAAATTCTAAATGCTGAGCCCCTCTGTGAAGACAAGTCCAAAGAAAGTGCCCTTCCCCATCTCCGTGGGAGGCAGGAATGGAGCTTCGCAGCTGTGGGAACTGAGACCAGATGGGCGTGCCATGAAGATGGCTTCCTGGGATGCTCTGGTAGACTGCAGTCATCACGCTTACACCATCCCAGAAGTTGTGGGCTCTCAGTGTAGGACAGCTCCCATTTCTCCGTGAGAGACATGTCCCAAGGGGACAACTGGAGCTCTACAGTGCCCAGCCCCTTTAAGACAACAGTTTAATTAATAAATCAGGATGGAAAGAAGTTGACAGCAACACCTAGTGATAAATAAGATGACCGTCACCTGCACAGCATGACAAAAGTGATGGGAGTGAACTCGCTCTTTCTTCCAACCACCCCCCCCATTACCTAAATAGCTCACGTCACTGGACTCAACTTTTT